>NW_024962263.1:52357920-52465874 GCF_019238085.1 Lagopus leucura | reverse complement strand
GGAAGGGAAGGGAAGGGAAGGGAAGGGAAGGGAAGGGAAGGGAAGGGCTCCATATTTTAATAATAGGAAGAGGAAATAGGCAGCTCTGATTGTGTCATTAGAACAGTGGGAAGAGAGCGAAAGCTAACTGTCCATGCTTACTTTTAGTGAAGACGATGAAGCTTGTCAGTATGCTGGGAATTGGTAAACATAGTCTAGAATTGTATTTTCTTGTGTGGTGCATTTTTTTTTTTTGGTGATTGTTTCAATTAAAACTTCAGCAGAAACAAACTCTTTTATTCTATATCTTGAAAAACATTGAAAACATTTCAGTAGCCTAAAAATATGTAGTGCAATTCTCAGAGCAGTAGAGCAAGATCAACACAAATTGATGAGTAAAATAAGTATAAATTAACCTAGATGATTTTTCCTGAAGAGATTATGGAGAGTTCACAGAACGCCTTCCAGCAGTTCATTGCATGTAGCAGAGGGGAAAGAAGAGAGAAGCAAAAAGCATCTGGGGAATGTGCATTATCCAAGTAACACAACTGGACTTCAGGGAGGATGTCTACAGTGTGCTGGCTGGGTTTGTGTGTGGCACATCCAGCAACAGCTGCTAAAGGTGCAACTACTGCCAGATGACACTATGGTCTGTGGAAATTGAATGTATGGGGTAGAGAAATTACTGCAGGAGGGAAGCAAAATGGAGCAGCAGGAGAGGAACTGCCTCTATACCCTGTTCCAGGAGTAAATATTGTTGTTAATGAGCTCATTCCTATTTCACTATTCCAGGGAATTAAGTGCTAATGCACCAACAATTGACCCTTCAATTGCACAATATTTTTGCAAGATTTTATTTTGAGAACTGTGATACGTTCTCAAAGGTAGACAACTTGCCCTGGCTGAGGGCCACTTTCTGCTGACTGCTTCTGTGTGCTAACCATAGAGACTTTTACAAACTTGATTGTGTAATGAATAGGCCAGATAGCTAAAGATGGCATAAATGTACCACTAGAAACCATCACAGCCAGTAGATTGTTTACACAAGAGGAGGTAGATGAGTAGTTATCTTGCATGCATGGGTTTGCACATGCTATGGGGCTGAAGACAGATTTTGCAGAACATTCCATGACTGAAGTGATTTAAATAACAGCTCAGTTCTTACCCTCATTCATTCTTGCTTTACATCCAGTTATTCGTCCTAAGGCTGAAAAGAAAGCCTTCAGGTGAAATCCTGAATCTTGTGAAATGTGTGATCATTTTCCCTCATTGGCTATAATGCGAACAGATTTTCACATTTGAAGCTTAAAAAATCAGTTACAATAAGGAAGTTAAACATTTAAATGATTCTCATTGCTTTTAAAGGTAGCAGTGAGTTTTATGAGGTCTAGTTTATAAAGAATTATTTTATAGAAGCATTCAGTTATATACGTTTAATGTTACAATTCCCCACTTTACTATAAAATTCAAAAATTCAAAATTTAATTTTTTTTGTGTGTGTGTGAGAAAAGGATCTAATTATAACTTGTATTTAACTGCAGCGAGAAGTGTTAACAATACAGGCAAGAGCACTTCCAATACACTAAATATGGAATCAATTTTAGGACTGAAATTAAATAACATTAGCTATTATGTAGAGTAGCAGAAGACTTTAACACACATAGTTCTCCCAATTTTGAGCCATCCCAGTGATGTATTTGCTTTCATGCCTTTATATAAGATTTTATGTTTGAAGCATTTTCTTTTACATTAGTAATCGAAATAGTAATTGTAAAAATGAAATCACTTGTTAAGCCAAAAGAACCAACATAGTAGTTCCTAATGGGTTTAAGATAAGAAACTCTTGCTAGCCATCCTAAATAGGAAGTATATTTTCTCATTTCAAATGTTTCCCTATCTTTCAGAAAATCTGGTAAGGAAATTATTTTTTATTGAACAGAGGGGAGAAAATCTATACCTAATAGTAACATGTATGTTACAAGTGACAGCTGTTCAGGTCACAGATAGTATCAACATAATACTAAATCAGAGTACAAATTGCAGTTTGGCTACATTCATCAACTTGGGTTTCTTGTGTGTTATTGCATGAAGTACTTTTACTAATGACCAGGAACATGAGATACTGCTAGTCTATTTTCTATAATAAAATCATAGAATCATTAAGTCTGGAAAGACCAATAAGTCCAACATCAACCTGTGACCTTCAGATCACGTCACTCAGTGCGACACCTGCTATGTTCTTCAAAACCTCCAGGGACTGTAACTTTATCACTCCATGGGCATCCTTTCTTAATGCCTCACTACTCTTTCTGAGAATAAATTTTTCCTAATATCAAACATGAACCTCTCCTTGTGCAACTTGAGGCCGTTCCATCTCAACCTATCACTGTTACCTGGGAGAAGAGGGCAACTCCCACCTCATCACATCCTCTTTTCAGGAGCTTGTAGAGAGTGATAAGGTCACACTTGAGCCTCCTCTTCATGTGTAAACTTTGTTTGTCATTATTTTGATTTATAATGCAGTTATGTATATATATACATATATATATATATATATATATTCTTTCATAAAACCACATTGTTCCTAATTTAGTTTCCGAAGCAAGGACTGTACTTTGATTTAAGCAGCAAAATCCAGTAGCTGGTGGAAAATTATGTCTTTGAGCATGAAAGACTGTTATGTGCATTTTACTGTCTAACTGAAAACAGAAATTGTGTATTACGAGCAACATTGTGACATTCTCTTGGTAGGTGTAGTAGAAATTGTGGGTCATGGCCTGCAAGTGATGGAGCACCTGATGGGAAGGCAGGGCCAATCCAGGGAACTCAGGTGCATGCATTGTCCCTGAGTGACTGAAAGGGGTAGAGCCAGGATCCACGCCTTCCCAGATCTCATTTAAGGGTTGGCAGTGGAGGTAAAGTTATCACTGCCTACCTGAGACCTTCTAAGAGTAAGGAGCTCGTGTTCTGGTTCTGGTTCTGGTTCTGGTTTCTCACTTCCTTCTTTGTTTCTGTGGTCATGGTTCAGTGAATGAAACCTAGCTTCTAATAGCACAATTGTTTTCTTCAAAGGAGAATTTGAACCATTCCACTACTTGCAAGTAAGAGAAATCAGTTGTCCATCTCTTCACACCCATTACTAAAGATAAATAGCTAGTGGTTCTTCAAGTAAAGTAATCAGGGGAATGAGAAATCATAAATCAACAGCTATGGAAGCTGTGGTTTATTGTTTGTGCTAAACATCCTTTGAAATACTTGTATGAACATCATGCATGTACAATATCAATCTTGCCTGTGGATTCTGACAGTAGAAGGCCATGGCTGGTTTTAAGTAGCGTTATCAGCTACAGATGTTTTAGCACTTCCTGCTAAAATCTAATAAGAAAAACATGTCTGGTGGTAGCTGGCCTATAGCATCTATAAGTAATTCTAAGGTAAAATCAGTAAAGCTGTAAGGATGGAAATGGCAGGGGTAAATGATTTGTCTTTTGAGCTAAAATTTACAGAAGTCGAAACTTTTGATCTGCTGTAATGAACAGTGAGTACCAGGGGTAAGGAGAAGGGAAATAGGTTAGTACTGACTATAAGCAGATCTTTATTTTCAGTTTTCAGACTGCATATGCGTTTGCCAAGGATACTGTAAATTCAGCAGAACATACATCTGAAGCAACTGTTTCTTCAGTGGAGATTAGTCACTCTGTCCCTTCAATTTTTCTCCATTTTACAAGCACCATGTTTTGATTTATTGAAATAACATTATGGTTGTTTCACAGCGTGTTTTTCTATTTACTGTTTGAAATGTAAGCCTTATATATCAGAAGACAAAGGGATTATACCATCTTTAATCAAATTTCTGAGTTTTATTAGTACTGCAAATGTGAATGATGATGTTCCCAGGGATTGCAAACAGCAGAGTAGAATTCTGAATTTATATTCAAATAGTATCAGTTTCAAGTTTTCTGAGGGTAGAGGATTAAAACAATGTGACAGAACACTTCTGTGTAGTGTAGACTTAAGGTACAATGGAGGCTATGTTTCCTTTTGGAAATTATTTATTATCTCTGAGGACTTTAGGGTAGAAAGCATAATAGCCACGTTGAATAGCCATATATTGCTAACTTATTTTGTTTTCTCAGTTTTAACTTGTTTGTTTGGTGCTCTTGCTAGACAGAGCAGAACTTTGCTAATGTTATCCCATGAGATAGTCAAGCCTTTGTATGTAGATTAACTAAAAAGTGTAATGGTAAGGGCAGTTCTTTTGTTGTTGCTCCACTTATCAACAACAAGATATTAATTTTCAAGTTGTAATGTGTTTCTTGAAAATAGAAATGCTAAATTACCATTAACAGAAAAAACAACAATGCACTACTTTAATTTCAGTGCTGGATAAGCAAATGGAAAAAGTTTGTTTTTTAAGTCAACTGGTATCTTATTAAATGAAGATCCCAAGATCACAACTCTGATACTTATCAGGTGAATAACTGCATCAATGGATAAGGAAAGAGACACTGATGTCATCTATCTGGACTTCAGTAAGGCCTTTGACATGGTACGCCACAATATCATACTTTCCAAATTTGAAAGATAAGGATTTGATGGGGGGACTGTTCGATGGATTAAAAAAAAAACTGGTTGCAGGATTTTGCAGGATCAAATTCAGAGCATGCTGGTCAGTGGCTCTCTGTCTGGATGGAGATCAGTGATAAATGGTATCCCTCGCAGATCAGTGCTAGGACCTAGGTTCTTTAATATCTTCATCGATTGCATCAGCAGTGGGGTTGAGTGTACCCTCAGCAAGTTTGCAGATGATGAAACCAAGCTGTGGGATGTAGTTGACATACCTGAGAGACAGGGTGCCATCTGGAGGGATCTAGACTGGCTCAAGCAGTGGGCCTGGTAGAATCTCATGAGGTTCACTAAACCCAGGTGCAAGGTCTTGGGTTGAGCAAACCTCTGCTACCAATACAAGCTGGGGCTGAAATGATTGAGCACAGCCCTGCTGAAAAGAACCTGGGCATACTGGTGGATCGTAAGCTTGACATGAGCCAGCGATACGCCCTCACCACTCAGAAGGCCAACTGAATCCTGGGCTGCATTAAAAGATGTGTGGCCAGCAGGTGAAGGGAGGTGATACTGTCCCTCCACTCTGCGAAAATGATCCAAGGGATGGAACGCCTCTCCTATGAGGACAGACTGAGAGAGCTGGGGCTGGTCAGTCTGGAGTAGAGAAGGCTCTGCAGAGACCTGAACGTTCACAAACAGAAGAGATCAGTGATTTTTAGCAGAAGGTTATTAAAATTAGTGGGACCGTCAGACTTGCTTCTAAGCTAAGAATATTGCATGTTATAGGCTATACTTAACAGTCCTAATTAGCAGTCTCAGTAAATTTGAGGGTTATCATATTTTTGCCTGTCATGCATGCATAGCATCAGCCATGCTAACTGATGCTCTGCTCACCCTTCTCCTGAAAGTGTTTCAACCTCAGTGCAAGAAGAATCTCTATATAACTTCAAACATAATTTAATTTTATGTATATAGGAGGATGCACAGAAGCATTATTCTTGGTCTTGAAGCTGCTGTTTTCAATCTAATGAGAATGCAAAAGCTTAAACTTAAGAGTATTTTACTTTTTTTGCAAAACAACGGTTTTCTAGAACTAAATGATAGTAAAAATCAAGTCCCTGACGAATTCATCTACAGACTTTGTTTAATTAACTTCATGATTTTCAGCCTGGAAAAGTGAGGTATGCTCATATTCAGGAGCATACCTTGTAATACACTTCTTCCCTCAAATACAACTATTTCTAACAAAAAGACGAGCATTTTGTTAAAATATGGTCATTCTCTAGTAGGAATGCTTTGAAGTCAAGCGTTTATGCATAGTTATATTTACAAATGTCTTGCACAAATATATTACTTCCCAAGATGTATGTTATGCTTCAACAAAATGATTAGTTATGAAATTGTGCATTAATAAAAACAGTTGGTTCTCTTTGTAGCTCAATTCCCTTTGCCCTTACATATATACAGTGATGTCAAATAGATCTCTGCAGTACTTTTGAATAACTATAACTATGTTATAACCATAATATGTGAATTTATATTATGCATGAAAGGTCATGGCCTACGAGGAAGTCAGTTTCTTTTCATGCGTGTAGTCCTTAAGAGTTAGCACTTAGGGAAGTGAGGCAAAAGGAAAAACAGGCATTGCAAGGAGTGTGATTTAATACCTTGATCCCATAAATAAAAAAGAACACACATATATTACAAGACAGTTGGTGAATAATGGGAAAACATACATGAAAGTTTCTCATAGATCAAGGAAAATGTGAATTCCAACATCAAATAGAGGCCTGGATCTCATAAATGAAAAGTAAAAAACTGTATAATGCCAGTAAGAGATCACCCGCATCAGACAGCAGAATTTCCCTCTTTGTGTGAGAAGTGGATACGTTTACCTTCACGTCTCTTATTCAAAATGTACTCATGTTAAATCATTGTAGAACTTACAGAGAAATAACGGATATTTAACAATTCTAACATGTTGCAACTGGCATAATTTTAAGAGGTATTTCTTCTCTTTGTTTGTATTTCAGATAAAAACACTCTGGCGCTCGTGCCAGGGAAGTTGCAACTCTCTGAAATACAGCTGAACATTCTGAATAATCAGGCTGAAATGTTTCTGGTTTTCTTGTAAGCAGTAGTTCATTCTGAGGTCCTGAGCCTGTGCTGGCGAGTGAAACCTCATCTTAGAGAAGATTGGGAGAGAATATTTATTATCCTTACTTAAGGATGTTTTTAACAGAGGTTAAACATTGTTTGTTTGTTAAAAGCAGGTTGTTTGCTTTGGGCAGTTCTGCAGAATAGGAACTGACTGTGGCCTGTGGAGCTGTCATAGGCTGGAAATCATCTGCAGTGCAGGAGCCAGCCAGGAAGGAGCTGGTGAAAATGTTACTGCTGAGTCCACCTGTGCAAGAGCTCAAAAGTAAGTGTTGATATTTTGTGGAAGAAAGACAGCTTGAAAGACATCACTGTTTTACTGTGGCTCTCACATTCAACTTTTTTTCCCTAAATGTTGGTGCCCTACAAACTTTCTCTCCTCCTTGTGGGGACCCTTATCTAGAGCAGCAGAGATTTGAACTGCCATAGATTCCTCTCACCTTCCGGAGATAAGTGGCATTCATTCTTGTAGATCAGACCTTTCTACCTGTTCTACTGGTCTGTCATTTCCCTCACATTTTTCGGATCTGCAAATCCCCCATTCCTTCTCCTGCTTACCTCTCCAGTTGGATGGTACAAGATGGTAGTCATTGCTCAGCCTGCTTCCAGCCTTACTATGCAGCCTTTTAACCTTTTTTGTGTGTGTTTTCCTGTTCTTTCTGTTTTTGTTTCTCACACCAAGATTTCTTTCAATGGGCTATGTAGCTTACAAGCCCCCCAGACTTCCTCTGCATGGCAAGCAGCAGTCCTGTGGGGCTGTTAGCCTCATTTCATTGGCATGTACACACTTCTCTAAATTCCATGCAAACAACAGCAATAAAAGGAAATGTGTTTAAATGCTGAAATGAGCACAGAACAAAAAGAGATATAAAATTCAGTCCCAAGAAAGAAGAGTCATCTATAGACTTCAAACAAACTAGCAAAACCCCCAGGCAGAAAGTACATTAAGACTTTTACATGGCTGAGTAATTTTTCTCCTTTGAACACATACCTCAATCTAACACTCTTATTCTATGACTGTGCCAATCAAACAGCAGAAGAATTTGTAGTGCTGTATCCCAAGGTTTAGAAGAGACTGAAAGTGACAGGAGGTGGATAAGTCATCTTTACCTTCTAAATTATGTTACAGACTACCAGGATAGGAATTAATGAATTAAAAAGTAGGCAAAAGTCCTTTTCACATTCTATAAAAATACATGTCTTTTTTATATTTTGAATCTCCAGGTCATGGAGTTTTCAATTCAAGTAATAACTTTTTCTGGCACTTACATTAATGTTTTAAGCAAAACCATTAAAGTCAGGAAATAAATAAGTGAAGGAAGGAAGCAATTATATTTTTACAGGCAAATACCCATAGGTGCCAGCTCCACAAAAATTAACTAGCAGATTTTGAGTTTCACTATGACAGGGAAAATGCCAGACAATTTGGCAGATAATGTGTAGGAGCAACATATCCTGCTAAGAAATAAGTAAATGATAATCATTGGCAAAAGAACAAAACAAAACAAACAAAAAAAAAAATTGTAAAAATTGTAACTAGTGTAAAAACTTACAAAATATGTTTTTACTATCATATCTACCAAAGAAAATGGATTTTAAAAGCTCTAATATGTATGTGGATGCAAGTTTGTGTGCATATATAGAGAGTAAGTAATGGATAGTTATTCACTTATAGGTGCTGCATACTTCTACTTTTCCTGTTTAAATAAGAAAATTTGGCAGCTTTCACTGTCTTAGCCAGTAACCATGACACCAAGTATAAGCTGTAAAATAAGGTGATCTCCCTGCAATTGCAAATTATTTAGAGCAATTAGAAAACATGCACATCCACAGGATTTATAATTAGCTCACAAGAACAGTACAAGAAATCTGTTTCCAGCTTAAAAGGAACCATAAAATAAAAATCCATAACATCATGCATATGATAGCATGAACCAGCAACACCAGTTTCAGTAACTACTAGAGTGTTCATGTGCAACCATTTTACTTCATCCTGTAGAGAAGTGATTTGGTGGAATGTTCAGATAAAAGATCTTTCTTTAGAAAAATTTCTCAGGTGACAAAAACTGTCTTTCAGTACTTGTGGGGACATCAAGTATACGTAAGATGGCCTAAGTCAAAATGAAAATGTACTGAAATATAAATTATATTATTTAATATAGATAATATTTTCTAGCACTTAAAAATACTTCTGTATTCTTTGAGGAATACTATGCATCCTTTTGCCTGTGATGTGGCAAAGAAGCTTTAGATGTCTACGATTCTATAGACCAACTCAATCTTCCAGTTTTTAAAGAATAGGGCAGATTTTTTTTTTTAAGAGTCCTAATGAAATTAGGTTTGTGACCACAGTATTTGGGGCTGGACTATCATCCACCTAACTTTTAAACTATCAGTTTCTGTTAAACTCATAGTTCAATCACTGCATGGTTCATCTTCAGTGCATAGTAAGCTTTACAGTCACAGACTACTGAACTTTCTACTGAGCAAGAAAAATGATAATTTATGATGCAGTGGCAGTTGAATTGTTTGTGATGATGAAGTTACCCTTTGCTGTAAAATTCTCCATTAACTAGCTAACTGGCCACTCACATTTTCAGTACTCAGTGATCTCTTTATTAATTTCTGCCATTATATCCTGTATCATTCATGCGTGTCTCTGTAATGTTGCCTTATCCTCTTTTACACTCTGGTTTTTAAAACTATGTAACCAACTCAGAAACACTAAAAGCAATAGTTTTTTTTTTTTTTTTCATTATTTATCCTTTTCTTCTATCCTCATCTTCCAATTAGTATCTCAGTAGTAATTTTTAGCTTTCAAGTGGGTAATTCAGATCTGTGAACTGACTTGTTTCCTTGACTACATTTCTTTACCAGTAGATGAGAAATATCTCTACTTACTAAAATGACTTCTTACTAAAATTTTTCTCACCTAGCATTTCCATCTTTTACCCTTAATGATTCAGTTCTTTCTATCTTAACCTTTCATTTGCCTCTGAAGACTCTTCAGATCCTTTCTTTAGATCTACCATCAGCTCATCATTGTTAATGAATTGTATTTTTTCTCTAAACTCCTTTACTAGCTTTCACTTTTTCAACCTTTGTTGTTAGAACAGTAATTTTCTCCTGTTCTTTTTTTTTTACTACCCTCTTCATTAAGCACCATCTGGCTAAAGTCATTACAAATTCACCTCTTGTAAGTATTTTCTCTCCCTGAGAGAGAAAACTCAAAATTGAGTGACCTTGCTGCATTTGCTCTTAAACTTTTTGTCAAATTCCTAGTCCCAAACCCTATTTATCCTCTACACGTTTGACTCTTTCAGGACATAGATGCTGGATAAAGGGCAGATTTGAAGGATGAGTGCATTTCTCTCTTTGCGCAAGACCCAACCAGCTTCTTCCAAGAGAAAATTGACAACATGTTAAGTAACTTGACTCTTTTTGCTTCTCCTCTCTCTCCTTGCTGCAGATGCTAATCTGGTATCCTAATCCAATTTCATGCCCCAGTGATCTAAATCCTCTACCTGATCTCTCTCCTGCCCACTAGTTCTCTTATTCTTTTCTAAACCTTTCTCTTTCTCCCTTGTATTAAGCGTGCATAAATGCACGTGTGATCTCTTTGATGTTTTTATACTTAAAAACTACATCAATTTAGTAGTTCCAGTTACTAGATCTTTTTCTTTTCTTTTTTTTTTTTTTTAACTTATTAAAAAAACATTGTATAGAATGCTCACCAAAAATTTCGTACTAAATCCTTCAGATCCACTGATTTAACTCCACAAAAGCCATTCTTACCTAGTGCCACGGTTCTAAATAAATGACAGATCAGAACTACTTCATCAATGCCATTTGATTTTGGATCCTGTTGAATTTAATCTTGAAATTCTGTCCTCATCCTTCTTTCTTTTCTCCCCATTCACTTGTCCCTCATCCCCCAATAGAAAAAGACTAAGTATAATGATTAAGAATGCAAGCAATTTTGGTAAATTGTAATCATATAGAAAAGAATTCTGATTCTCAATTCATGTAATATATTACTAAGCAAGATTGTATTTTCTATGCATATTTTGCGTACTAATCCTTGTGTTGATACATGTCATCACTGGCTGAAAGGCTACTTTTTTTGGCCTCCAAGAGTAATGTCTGTAAATTCTCAGAACACTCATATAATTTCATCATGAAAGGGAAAGGCTATTCAATATCCAATTCTGTTTGAAAAGTGTTTGAGAATCCTTATCAGTCTATCTAGTTATATGATCTGTGTATTAGGCTGTTACAAAACTGTTTTGGAGGAAGATTAAAAAAATTATGATAGTGATCATACTTAATGTACTTAATATATTGTGTGTTTTAAATAAGAGATGTGTGCTGACTTACATGTTGCAAATAAACTATTCTTTTAAACCTATCTCATTCACCACTCTTAAAACACAAATCTCATTACCCCTCTTATTTCTTTAGAAATGCTTCATGCTGGGATGAAGTTTGTTGGCTTGTGCTTCTTTCCTCATCACTTTAACAAGGTATTCTTGTGGAAAATAAAGGCTCCTTCCAGCTAGAACTATTTTATAATTTCATGAAAATCTATGGATGTAATGAACATAATCACATCACAAATAATGAAGCTATATCCAGGCAAGGGATAGTGCCAGAACTCATTAGTAAATATTTCGTATCTGCTTGTCTCTCTTTCATCTCTCTCCGTCTCTCTCCTTGTTTTTATTTGTATGCATGTTTGTGCTGTACAATAATTTCCTGGGTAGAAAACTAGAAAATTCTAAATAAGCTAAACTTCTCTGCACATGCAGGGAGCATGTGCAGATATTGACTTCATTGTTTCATTATTGTGTACTTTCTTAAAAAAGTTCCAAATTGATACAGCCAAGTTGTTTATAAGAGAACACCTTAGATAGTGAGAACAGCTTCCAAATAAGTTTTCCCTTAAAAAAAAAAAAAAAAAAAAAAAAAAAAAAAAAAAAAAACCACGCATATATACTTGTGGCTTGCTCTCTGTTTTTGCTTTATTGATGGTGCAAGTGTCACTCAAATGTTCTAATTTTAACTTTACTTAACACTTTTTCCTTCTAGGGATCACACTGATAAAGCCTTTCTCATTACATTTTTTTATGTGCCAATGATCTAGGTACCAAACCATATTAACATAAGCACCTCTATTGATAAATAGCATCTCTGTTGACCCTGAAATCTTTTTACTGTGGTTCTGCCAAATTTCAGATTAGCTTGGGTTTCAATATGTATACCTTCCACTTCACCTTATGTGTATGACTCTCTTTAGTTATCTGTTTGATTTTCTAATTATTTTTAAATTTTGTATGGCTTACATTGATGTTTGAGTTCTTGTGGCCTTTGCTGCAAGGGCATGTTTTTTTGTTTGTATTTAACTGATTATCTACAAGTATATCTAGGTCCTTTTCTGCAAAGCTGCTTTCCAGCCATTCAGCACTCAGTCTGCACTAGAGTCTAAGCTCACCCCTAGGTACAGGACTCTGCAACTCTTTCTGCTGAACTTCCCCACATTTTGGACAGCCTGTTTCTTCAGCCTGTCAAGTGCCCTTGAATAACAGCACAGCCATCTGGCCTATCAGCCACTTCTTCCAGTTTCATATCATCTGCAAACTTCTGTTAGATCACCTAAATTATTAATGAAGGTGTTAAACTGTTGAACTAATTTTCAACTACTATGAGACACCACTAGTGCTCAGCTTCCAGCTTGATTTTGTGCTGCTCATCGCAGAATCATAGAATTGCTTGGGTTGGAAAAGACCTTAAAGATCATAGAGTCTAACTGCAACCTAACCAAACTGCCCTAACTCAAAAAGCCCTCCCTAAATCATAGCCATTTGAGGTGGCAATTTTCAGTCCACATCACTATCCACCTATTTAGTCTGTATATTAGTTTGTCTGTGAGGATATTATGGGAGACACTATGGAAAGCCTTTTGAAAGATGAGGAAAGCAACAATCACTGCTTTCCTTTCAAACCAGTAAAATTATTTTAGAATGTAGAAAATGCCTTTAGACAACTGGCTGTAGGAGTGAAACATCAGATTAGAAGTCAGCAGGTAAGTGCTCTGACTCCTTTTTGAGTCATTTTGAAAAATACACGTCAAGAAAAAAGGCTATTTGTAGAAATATTCCTTTACATGATTTAACTACATATCTGAATTTGAACACTTATAAGAACTGTTGACTGAATACAATTAAAGAATGCACATTATTTTCAAATTGGCTTTCAATTTCCATATTCAGCTCTGGTTTTGCATTTATAAGAGTTCTTGCTGCTAACTGTTGAAAAATAAGCTACTGACAAGTTTTAGTCATTTCCTTCAGAGCATACTAATACTATTTCTCCTAAAGACATTGTAAATAGTGAAGGGAGAGAAAACATAACCTTGGTTTTACTGATACTGTTTTTTCCTTCAAGTGGTCTCTGATGCAGTAGCACAGCATTTACAGAGGGGCTACATTGCTTAACGTAACATTTTGACTCGTGTTTTCAAATTGCTATTTAAGAAAAGCACTTTTAGAATGTTTTCCATCAGCGCTTGTACGCAAAGAGATTTTACAACCTTTCTAAGGACTGCGTGGTTCCAAATGACAGGAAATATGAATCTTGCAATGTGCAAGGTTAAAAAAAATCAATTTAAAAAAAAAAAAAGACTTTACAGAAGTCATTGGCAGAAAAAGAAAGTTTTGGATGTCATTTGGCAGCTAAAACTGGATCACTAAGAAAAACATTAACAGGAGAAAGTGATTAAATAAATTGAAAACAAACAAAATGAGAAGATCTATCTCTTAAAAATGCACCAAAAATGCTGGAAAGTAAGTTGTTTCAGGCTTTGATTTATCAACATCAACTAATGTTTAAGTACACTGCTAATACCTTCCTGCCCTTTTCTTATGACATTCTTCCTTTTGAGATGGGAATACTAGGCTGAAGCTATCAGAGCAGCAGGTTATTTGGTGACTGGCTAGCCAATATGTGCTCTCTGAGTGAAAACGAGTTGGCGGTTACAGTCAGATCAGGAATGAATGAGCCAATGTAGGTGTTGCTAAAAAAAAAAAAAAAAAAAAAAAAAAAAAGTCCCTGCCAAGCAACATGTTATGTAGGCACGACTATTTTCATAGAGAAAATAGATCTGATTAAAACCCTGACATTAATAACTGGCCTCCTTTCTATATCTGTTTATAGTTTTGTACTCTGGAAATATGCTAAGGCTTTGATTGTTAGACATAGTGTCTTGTTGAATGCCAGTGGAAATGGGTACATGAAACCACTAATTTCAGGGTGCCAGTAACATCTCAGAAGTTACACGAGAATTCTCTGCTGTTGTAAGAGTTGAGATGTGCTGATTAGCACAGCTCTGAGATGTAAAGTTGTGGAAGAGCATTATAGGACCATAGATAGCTTTATTGTTATGTGATGCATATGAAACAGGAAAAGATCTATTGTCTTAGTTTCTTGAAAAGACAGTTTTCTAATTTTGCAATGTAATTTTTCATATTTACAAATTTTTGTATAATAGTAGCTTATTTTATTGTGAAAGTTCTTAATAAATCCTGGGTGTGGTTCAATTCTGCTAGCATCTATTCACCTGAAATAACTTGGGTAGACGTTAGGGAGATTAAATCTACAAATATTTTTGCAGAGTTAACAGTTATTTACTATTTGGGAGAAAAAAATCCGGAACATTTAAATATTAAGCTTACAAATATGCAGATTCTGAATTTCTATCAGCAGAATCACATCTGTAAAGGAAAAAACAAACAAACTGTTGTGAGATTTGCAACTGGTACTGGAATGCTCTTTTAGAGGAATGAGAAAATCTGGTAGTCAAAGTGGAGTTTAGTCTTGATAGAAGACACCACTAAGTAAAACAGTTCTCCATTAATGGTTGTTTCAGTTGTAGCAAAAGAACTAGTGATACAAACATAGGATACATAGGAATAAGGTAGAAAAACTTAAAAGTACAGAAAAAATATGAAAGCCATTTTAAATATAATATATGCTATATTACTGTCTGGGAATTCCAGTTCTTTTTTCATGCCTTAATGTTATATACATAATAATGTTATATAACATGTTACCTATATACATACACCAATATGTATATTGGTGTATATTTTCACCCCAAATAATTTGCAAAATAATTGGAGTTGCCCAGTTAATCTAAATTGTAAGCACAAAATGTGAGTCTGTACAAGAATCATGGCTGCTGGGAAACTTCAGGTGATAATGCCTGTCAGCATAATATATAGTTTTTATGTTCAAATCAGCAAAAATGAGTATTTGGAACAGTGTTAACATTGTCAGCGTAACTTTCAGGCAAGTGGTCTCATCGTCTGATGAAGATGTTGGCATTTGCTTATTCAGAGGTAGGAAGAGTTAAAATACAGTTTGTGTACTTCAGAAGTGATAAAGACTTTTTTTCAAATCCATATGAAAAAATTGAAATTTTGATGCTTTGATAATCTGTACTGTGGTGTAAGATTAAATCATGAATATACTGTTACATCAGTATACCTTTGAAAAAAGGAAGAGTTACTTGTGGCAAGGGCTATGGAACTACAGAATTTAAGTTGTATGATAGAGAAATAACATTCATCTCTGTTCTGCAATCACAACTGAGTTCAGAGCCATGCCTGAGTACACATGCTGTATATTTAAGTTGTTAATTCTCTGGGTGGCCTGGGAATTCTCTACTTTGTCATCACATAGATGAGATGCTAGATCAACTTGAGATAAGTTAGATATCTAGCCACCTTCTCAAGAAATATTTTATGTGATAGCAACTCTCCAGGTGAGAATTTTGAGCAGTATTGAAGATTTCTTTTGAAAGCCCATTTGTATCTAGACTAGCTGGTAGGTTTCTTCTTATTAGATGTGTCGATTAATATACTTTGTGGAAAATCTGGTAGTCCTAGCAACACCCCCAAGTGTTTTCTGCTAGTCAAACTGCATGCAGAGAAGAGATATTCTAACATATGCCTTAATATAAGCAGCAGAAATGGATAATGAGGTAGTCAGAGAAGACCACAGGTCGGCTCAGTACAAGAACTAAACTGGACAGACATTTGGAGAGTCTCATCCCATTCAAATGAACATCAAGCTGCAAAGGACCTTGCAGTGGATTTTCCAAAAACAGTAATTTACTATCTATTCATCATTGATCATATTTCACAAACAATCATTGTGATTATATACATGAAACATTATGTACTATTGCTTGTGAAGTATCATCAAAACAGTGATATTTGACGTATCCAGTTTTTAATCAAATCACTAGTTCCCGCAGAATTTACAAGCAGATAGGTGTTCCAAAATCTTGCAGAATGGATCAGCAACTACTTACACATTGTTGATTTGACTGCCAGAGCACATCTTTTTAGAAACTGGATGAAGTTTCTCTGGCATTTGCCACCTATTAGGACCTAAGTGTGAGATAAATCTATGCTTTAGCGTAACTGAAGGGACATATCTCCCACCTGTTTGCAATGTTTAGTTTCTTCCCTGAACTCTACTCAGGAAAAGAACTGAACTTCCAGATCATAGCTGCTATTCCAATTTCCTGCTGCTGATGACATTGTAAGCTATCTATACTGACTTTCCTGAAGAGCCTTGTTCCACTCTTTGAGAAAACACCACAGGTTATTCAGGGTTCAAATAATCTCTAATGTCCAATTAAATAGCTTCATTTATTTCATGTAACTTTTACTCTACCTGCATATTATCTTTTCTATCTTTATTTCTCATTCTAACATAAGCAGCTCTTCAATAACTTCAAGATTCATTGTTCAGATCTATGTGCAAAACTAAGAAAGTGAAAGATGTGAAGTAGTATGCTGTCAGTCGTAACAAATAGACGCAGGTTCATCACTCTTCTCAAGTCAGAAGACAGGACTTCTGCATAATTTGCCTGGAAATTAAATACCTTTAGTTCTAAATTAGAACTAATAGTTTGTAAACAAACTTCAGTACTAGCTCTGTAACTATTATTTTAAACTGCTGATCAGTTCAGTCTTTAATAATCAGCCTGGCTTCCTGTAAAAGAACTGAAACAAAAGCTCCATAGTTCCTTGGAGACATGGTTATTTCTGAGGTCTCTCTAAGTGTAGCAGAAAACATCAGTATGAAGATTTTATTTTTTGCATAATCTAGAAGCTACATAATCTATAGCTACAGTTCCTAGATTAAATGCCCAATGTATGCTTTGGCTGTACATACATACTACGTATCTCAAAGAAACATCTGTTTCTGTATGTACATTTCCAATTTTTAACCTACCTTCTGGCAATAGTCCAAGTTTAGCTTCATTCCAGGCAGGAATGGAGCAGATTTTCTCACATAATGAATGCTGCTTTATTTGGGACATTTGGATTGGATTACGCAATTTACTTCTAGTAAGTATCTTAAGTGGCTGATCCCAGCTCTAGATTTTGGGCCAATAATCAAAATGGAAAAACTTAAATTCCAAATATGAAACTTATTCCTTCTTCAGGCAACCAACCTTATCAAGTATTAGTATGTAGTTTTGGCATATCTGCAAATGTTATTAATTTCAGTACCTTTTGTCCTGACAATCATGTTCTGTGTTTTAACATCTTTCAAGCTTTCCTAAAACAATATCCCTATTAAGTGTAAGAGATTTTGGGGGGAACACTGAAGTTGGATGCTAAAATTTAAAAACTTCCTTTTCCAACTCGATAACATGCAAAAATGCTTAAACTGACTTTCAACCTTGAAGCAAAATTTGTACAATTGTGTTTGAAGTGTATGTTTTATTTTTAGGTGGTACGTTCAAGTTAACAGTAGAGATGCGTGATTTATGCAGTGCCTATATAGGACTGTAGCTAATCTTTAGAATTCCATTGGATTGTCTTGTTCTCTTTTCAGCTGAAATAATATGAACAATTTCTGTGGATAAGACAGAAAATGCTCATGTAATGTACACTACCTACTGTAGAGTACATAAGTTTTAAAAATGTGTACGTATATTTATTTTGTACGTATATGTGTTTATATATACATATTCATTTTCTATCTCAGCTACTTATAAAGAAGCTTTTCAAAGCAGTTAAATTTAATATGCTCTTGACTAAGCTGAAAATTTGAATTTTGTTTAAATAGATATTTTATAGGCTATTTATAATTTATATAAACAGACACGGATAATGAGTGGGTAGAATGAAATTTAATAGGATTTATTAGAATGTTAAGTAAATTATAAAAAAGATATCCCTGAGCTCAATTGTGTCATGTTTAGTCCCTCTTTACTGGCTGTTACATGCTTTAGTGCTCTGTATTTTTGCAGTACAGTTTCCAGCATTTGTACTCATAAGAAGCCTTTTAAAGCTTATCTTAACCAGGAATACTGTGATTTAGACAACTATAGTTAAATATCTTTTCTTCATATTAAACCTTATTCTTTTTTGTTACAAATTTGTTATATTATTACTTACCCTGTTATTAATGAACAGGGATAGTAGTTGATTTTTTTTTCCTCTACAGTACATATTCAAAGATTCTGATAATGTCCCAGCTCAGTCTTTATTCTTCTAGACTAAACAAGTTCCACTATTTCAACCTTTCCTTTAGGTCATTTTATGCACCTCTTATCATTTTTATTACTCTTCTCTGGACTCTATCCAGTTTGTTTACATCTTTTGTAATGACTCAAGCCTGGTCTATGTCTGCTAACAGAACCACATTCTTCCTAATGTGGTTAAGATCCAGTTTTAAAACAAACAATTAAGACTAAATGGTTTGATCAAAACGTGACTCAAGTGCAAAGCATGTTTCTGTGCAAGCTATCTCTTCCTTACTAGGCCTATGCAATTCTCGTCCAGCATTGTTAGACAAGATAAAAGAAATGCATGGTTTGTAAGAAGTGGGAGCGATTGAACTGGTTTGGATAGGATCGTGAGTTTCATTCCATCATTTCTTTCTACCTCTGTCAGACAGGATATGTCAACACGATTTTACTTCTTGTTATGAAAAATAATTGATATGGTACTCGTTACCTGTTGCAGTGCTAAGTATCTGCTGATTAAATGCAGACAGACACAGACATCCGCGTCATCCTATCATAGCAATTATTTTCTCTGTAGCTGTAGAAAGTTATGCCTTTTTTTTTTTTTCAAGAAAATAAATAACAAATCTACAGTAAACATTTTAAAACAATCATAAATCTAGAATTTAGAGTAATAAACTTCTGAGATGTATCAAGTTAAACATTGACTTTGTCCATGGCATTTAATGTCTGTTCAGAAGAATGAACTTGTGGCTTCAGTTGCATACTGCTGGTTCTCAAGAATATATAATATATAAAATATACAAGTGGGTTTTTTTTGTGTGTGTGTGTTTTTTTGTTTGTTTGTTTTCTGTGAAATTAGGCAGTGCCCTTCAACTTTAGGTGTTGTATTGTCCCTTATTTTTTTCTTGTGCCTGGAATTCAGTTCTAGATGGAAGGATGTTTTTTTTTCTCCATAGTGTTATCAGTTTGGTTTATAGCTTCTTACAGAAACAGTAGACTTCAGAATTTTACTGGATCCTGTGTAACTGTTGGAATTTAAACTACATTAAGCGTGTCTCCAGCCATGTACCAATGTGTAGTGTTCTACATAATTCCAAACTTCAATCTACCAGAAGTGAGCATACTCTGTGCAGTAGATATTCCTGGGTACTGCAAAGCATAATGGCCTATAAGCAATAAACTTCTCTGTTTTTGATGCACTGCTGTAATGTTTTGCGCAGTTTCATACTAGTGCTCAGAGCAGTTAATGGGTGCAAATATATTTGTCTGCTTTCCCTTTATAACAGCTGCTTTATAACAGCTGGTAACAGTGAGTTTTTATCCAAAGCCACTTTGGATTAAGAAGAAAAACAGTTCTCTTTCCTTTCATCTTCCGATTCCCTACATCTCTACATATATGTCTCACAGTTTATATATATATATACATATACACACACACACACACACACATATATATATATATATATACACATATATATATATATGCATATTTTCTTGGCTTTTCCTCCTTGAGTGGTCACTTGAGAACTCAAAGTACTGGGTATGGCCAAAGTTTTGCAAAGATTTGAATAAGGATAGTTCTTCTAGCCTTCAAGGCTCAGCTTCTGATTCTGCGAGACTGGCAAACTCCCATTGAAGGCTAGATTTAGGGTTAGGCTCCAGCTGTGTTCATACTTGCTTTCCCAAGAAAGTTAGTGGTCACAATCTGGTAATAAAGGCAGCATCTTTTATTTCTGAAGATCAGGGTTTGCTGAACATTCAAAAGGAGGCAGTCTCCAAATAGAGATACCTCCTTTGCAGCTGCCAGCCCTTATATGAGGCTAGATAGGAGTGGACTGTGGATCCACCCTTTCTGATCACACAGATGAGTTGCTTCCACCTGTGCTCCCAGTGCTGGTTATGCTCCTTCACCAGGTACTCAATCACCAATCCAGGCCATGACCTGACCATTCCTATACACTTAGCTAGTTTTCCTGTGCTGTGGACGTATAGTAACTATCAACATAATCTTAATGTTGACCTGAATTCTACCCCTAGTTATATTCTAGATTTGGTCCATTACTTGCTGAGATTTTATCTTAAAAGTGATTCTTAAGCTGATTGGTATTTTCACTAGAAATAAATATCAAATTGCTAGAGAGGATAAAACTTTTGATTTTCCCTCTGTTTGGACTAAGAATCTAGAGGTTATATATCCAGTCAAAACTTCTGCCTGTCTTTCATTCATGAAATTAGTATAGAAACGTCCTGCCAAGTTCTCAGAGTATTTTTGCATTTTCTTCTTCAGTCAAAAATTTAAAGATAAGTTGAACTGTGGAGGAAAAGTCTAAAGACAATACCTCAGTCTTCTATCAAACTGGTATGTTTCATGATTTCAGTATAACCTATCTATTAATGATACTTGATGGGGTCTTTTTAAAATTATCTAAATACAGGTAGTGATGATGATGACTATTATTACTAATATTTTGCTATTCTCTTGTAAAGTACTGTCACCCTTCCCTTTCCTTTTCCACATTCACACTTCACACTATCTAAAAGCTTGCAAGGGAGCATTGCCTATTCTTACAACTTAAGAACTAGTGGGTGGCCTGAAACAGAGGGAATAGACTTGAGTGACCCCATATGCAAAGTGAAAACACAGTAAAGGGACTTGAGAGCAAAGAAACATGTTGTATAAAACTATTGACCTCAGTTCCTGTGGAAAAAAACTATATACACTTCATAAACTTCATCTTTTCTGCTGGCTCATAACTCAGTGCTGCCTTGTTATTTGAAATAAAGCACAAAGTTTTCCTTGAATATATCATTCAGGAAAGATTTTAAATAAAGTGTATATGGTTATGTATTCAAATGTAGTCAGACAGCTTAATGATCAGACATTTTTTCCGTTACTGTTAATCAGGAGGTAGTGATGAGGACCAGTGATACAACCACGCAAGCTCACATGCCTTGAAAGCAAGCTTTTTAGTCATTCTATAATGTTTAAAATAAACCTGAATATCTCCATTTTTAGTAAGGAGGTGGGAGTGGTGGGAACAGAAAAACTCTCAAGATCTTCAAGATTTTCTGTCTTTTCCATTCTTCATCTTCACTTCTCAGATGTTTGGAAAGAGAGACCAACCACCTGCCTGTCAGGCAACATGTTGAGGGTCCCTTGCCATTTTGTTTACCTGCCAAGAATTGAGTTAATCTAAAAAAGGAAAAAAAAAAAAAAAAGAAAATGAGTTTGTCTTGTAAGACTGCCTCTTGCTAGTGAGATGCTGAGCCACTGAAGGTATTTTCCCCTACCCTGGGCTCTGCACATTGCCATCACTGGTCTTAGTGCCTGTACATCATATAGATTTTGCATATGTATCTCCTTTCTCACTGGCTTACCCTCTGCAATGCTTTTTATCCATAAATAGTTGACAGCTGTGTATACGACCCAGACAGCTTTAAAAGAAACAGGCACTCCATGTACTAGCTTGCTTGATGTGAACAATATTTAAGATAGGAACAGAGAGTCCCTTCGTAGTACTACCAGCAGTCCACAAGATGTCATGCTATCACAAAAATGGCGATTTATGTGTACCTGGAAAGTGCTGCACTTCTAAGGCTCCAGGAACAGCATGATCTGTTCAGGCAGCTTAAGTGTAAGGTATTCAGACAAGCTGAAGGCTGCCCTTGAGCAAGAATGTTCCTAGGTCTGCTGTGATCTCTTACTAAGTAATAAGTTGCCAACTTGATTCCAACTCTAAATTATTAAAAGAACATTTAAACAAATGCATCCTCAAACTCTTATTCTTAGTTCTACACAATTTGTCAACTCAGTGGAAGGGAAAGGAATTGCACCAACTTGCCTAAGAAAATAGATCCTGGCATGTATTTTGAGTATAGCTTGTTGTCAGTGTTACCACATCAAAACTAATTATTGCTTATTGCAGTGCTCAGACCTCTTGCTTTATGCAGTAAGTATGACTCTGAATACTTCTAGAAGTTATTGTTGCATTTAAGTGAAAGGCGATATTTACTTTCCCATAATACTTAATTTCTGAGTTACTCAGAGAATAAATCATTCTACCTTTACTGTTTCTGAAGTGAGGGAAAAAAATTTCCAATGGAGTGGCCAAATACTGAAGTTGTAGGAGTGCTAAGCGAAGCAAGTTTTGCTTATTAAATTGTAAGTCTAGATGGACATGTAACAAGAGACATAAAACCCTGTGCCTCTGCCAGCACAACCGTGATCATCTGTCCATGTTAACACTCTAAGTCTGATTCAGAAAAGCTGGTGTTTCAAACAGTGAGGACAGTCATACACTAACACCAGAAGCTTTAAGTAAGATTCATGCCAGTTGTATAGAGTGGGATGTGTGACAGGAAAGACAGCAAAGGAAATGAATGCAGGACCAAAGGCACAAGACTGAAAAGATTCCTGATGGTTGTTAGTACCAAATGAAGGAAAAATAACTACTGATGGGTATCTAGATAATCCTAGCAAATGTTGCAAGTTTTGTTGTTCCTTGTGCCTTTCTTCTGTAAGAGAATGCTCTCAAGATTTAGAATTGGTCACTATGTCAGGTATGGTCACTGAATGTGAAAAGAAATAAGGTGAGTAAAATTCGTGTTCTGTGCTGGAGAGAGGATACTTGAATATTTTAAAAGTTGCTATTTTTTTTCAATTAGCAAATAAATGTTGAACGCTGTTGAGTTTGAACAAAAGCAGTTGTATGGGAACTGCTGAGTCACGGCCTGAACCTCTGATTAATCACCTGAGGTGAGCCTTGAGTCAGCCAGAGGAGCACAGGTGAAGGCAATTCACCTGTGCTGCCGGAAGGGATGGAGTCAGGCTCCACCCCTCCTGGACCTATTTAAGAGCTGGCTACCACAGGGGAAGGATCTCTTCTGGAGATCCTCCTCTTTTGGTATCTTCTAGTGAGCTCAACCCAAGGGTAAGCTCTTCTACTTATTCTCTTTTGCGATCCTTGTTTGCTTTTGCCTTACTCTTTTGATTATATTGCAATTATAACATCTTGGTTATACAGCAGTCAACAAATAAATAGCTCCCTCTTCCATTTCTATTGGACAAGACTTTCCCTGAAAAAATTCCATCTTTAGCTGAAACTAGCAACTACATCACCTTTATCTAGAATGTGAGAACTGCCAATCAGTTTGGCAATACACTGGAACTGAGATGGGAAAATATACAGCTGTTTTGACATTCTGTGAAAAAAAAGTCAGCCATAGAAGAAATTTATTACAGTATGTTTAGATCTACTGCAGTATTATAACATTTGTTTAAAAAGAAACAATGCCATATTTGCAACATCAATATATATTATTAAAATTGTATTCATTTTCCACCAACTCTAGATTGGAGGTTTCCTTCTTTCCTCGCTGCTCTTCAGTATTTGTTACCAAGCTCTGCATAGTTTTCAAGGCCACTATCATGATTTTCATTTTTTTATTTTTACAAACGTGGAGCTGAAGCACTGCTGTTAGAGTATGTTATTACTCGTGATGTGGCAAGAGATTTCAGAAGACTTTATTAGATTAACCTAGCCACAAATTCTAATGAGTTTACCATGTATTCCAACTTCACTGAATATTTTAGCTGTAGGTGCTTTGGCCATTAGTGGGTTGAGAAAAGGATAGAGGAGCTCTGTTTTTAGTCATATTGTGTAAAGATACCCAACTAGACAATTTATGACATCTCTAAAAGAAATGTTTCAGCACACATTTTAATACAACTGAAAATAATATTTTCTCTTATAGTCTATCCCCTTTTGAAAAAAAAAACACAAGAAAATGCATAACTGTCAATCTTCCTCATCTTCATCCTTCTCTGTTATCACAGGACTTGATGATTTGTTGCGAAGGAACAGAATGGTTTACTCAATGCAAGGCAATGTATGTCTCTATTCCTGTTCTGATACCTTTTTTCTGCACCCTTCATTCTTCAACTGAAAGAAGCGTATCTTTGAAAGACTTAATAAATGAAAACATTTGAACAGCATATTTCAGACTGGAGAAATTGGGTTATGTTATGTAGTAGTCTGAGCAGCAGAGGACAGACTGATCCTTGTTGAAGAGTAAATAAAGAAATTCTCTTGAAACATTTGCATTACAGTTTTTATATCTTTGTAACTGAATACTCCTGAAAAGTAACCAGAATTTGAAGGCTAGTTGAAGGCTAGTTGAAGGCTAGTTCCATCTTTCTAATGAGTAGAATTGAGTTGAAAATTGAGGATTAAATTATTTTACTTTTCTTCATTTACTGTCTACTAAATAAATGTTTATGATTTTACATACACCAAATAACAGTGATGGGTAAGTATAATAGGGATAGTAAGAGGTTATATGGAACTAATACAGAATTTTTGGTGCACTCAAAATCTGTTCTGAATAGTGAAAAGAGAGGCTTATTTAATCTGTTCCTAAGTACTGTAACGCTTATGTCTTTCCCTTCATGACCATGACCTTCATGACTAAAATTCCTTGAATTCTTGTCTCATTGCATTTCAAGGCTGCTATGGCCAAAGTTTTTCCTGGGCTATATCGGAAATGTGACCAGCAGGGCAAGGGAGGTGACTGTCCCCTTCTACTTTGCTTTTGTGAGGTTCCACATGCAGTACTGCATACAGGTCTGGAGCCTTTAGTTCAAGAAAGACATAAAGCTGTTTGGAGTGAGTCTAGAGAAGACCACAGAGACGATCAGAGGGTTGAAGCATCTCTCCTATGAAGAAAGGCTAAGCTGGTGCTCAACCTGGAAAAGAGTCTTCATGGAAACATGGTTGCAGCCTTCCAGTACTTATAGGGGGACTACTAGAAAGTTAGAAAGAGAGGGACTCTTTATAAGGGAGAGTACTAATAGGATAGAGGATAATGACTTTAAACTGAAAGAAAGTAGATTTAGATTAGACATTTGGAAGAAATTCTTTACTGATAGAATGGTGAGGCACAAACATATGCTGCCCAGAGAAGCTGCAGATGCTCCATCCCTGGAGGCATACAAGACTGGAGGGAACCCTGAGTAGCCTAGTCTGATCTTATGGGAGGTGTCCCTGCTTACAGCAGTGGCAGTGGAACCTAGATATCTTTGATTTCAAAAACCAAGATATCTTGTCTTCAAACGTAATACATTCTATAACTCCACTGAATGATTCTATTTTCTGTATTATGAGAAATGATTAGCTAGGATGGGGAATACTAGCTTCTTATTAGTAATGTGGGTTAGGAGCCAGCTAAAGAGGAAGAGACAGCTGGTAGTACCACTGATGCCCAAGAAAATGAAATTGGAAGAAGCACAGGGAAGGGCTATTAGGATAAAGCAGGGAAGAGATCCAAATAGTCTCATTTGACCAGATTCTTATTACATTTATTTTCCTAAATACTTTCTACAAAGACATTAGTGGAAGGAGAGCAAGCACTATGAGAATAAGGCACAACAGGCGCAGCAAGAAGTGTTTATAAGGTCATCAAAAATTAATTTAGCTTGAATACTAGAAAACACTATGTAGTTGTCACAACAGTGAGGTTCCAAAACAATCTTCCCGTAAGAGTAATGCCAGAGATACACTGTTTTGTAAGAACAGGATTTTAGTGTGTTGTGCATGTCAATCAGCAGCTCAGTATCACAGCCCCTCAGTCACTCTCCCCATGCTGGGATAACAGAGAGAATCAGGAAGGTAAAAGCACAAGAAATCATGGATTGACATATAGATTAATAGTAGAACAAAATCTGCACAAATAAGTAAAATATGGAATTCATTTACTACTTCTCATCAGCTGGCATAAGTTCAACAACTTCCAGGAAAACAGGGCCCCATCTTTTCCTATCCCATCTCCCTAGCCTTCTTACTGGCAGGGCATCATGAGGAACTGAAAAGTCCTTGGCTTTTTTGCAAGCCAGAACTACAAGAGTGATGTGCTATCACCAGTATTTTCATTAAAAATCCAAAGCATAGCATCACTTGAGATTCTGTGAAAAAATATTAATTCTCTCCCAGCCAAAGCCAGTACAGTGAAGTACAGTACAGTCAGTGAAGATCTCTAAGATAAGTTGCTTATCTCTCCTGTGTTTCTTATGAAGATAGTTGTATTGTTAAACATTATTTTGGATTATGCTGACGTGCTTAAGTTCCTCTAAATGAATAGAATAGAATGGAGTAGAGCAGAATAGAATAGCTCAGTTGGAAGGGATGTACAAAGATCATTAAGTCCAACTGGCTGTCCTCTTCAGGGCTAACAAAAGTTAAAGCATATTATTGAAAGTATTATCCTAATGACTCTTGAACACTGTCAGACATGGGCATCAAGCAACTCTCAAGGAAGCCTGTTCCAGTGTTTGACCACACTCACAGTATAGAAATGTTTCCCAATACCTTGTCTGAACCTCCTTGTGTGTAGCTCTGTGCCAATCCCATCCTGCTATTGGCTCCCAGGGTCAGAGCCTGACACCTCCCTCTATTCCCCTCCTCAGAAATCTGCAAAGAGTTCACTAAAGTGAACACTGGGTAGAAACTGACTTAAATGGACAAATAGCATTCTAGCAAGACACAGTACAAATGGAAATAGAATATATGACTCATAATTTGCAGTTTACTATGCAGTGACCAGAATTACAAGACCAATGACTACAGTACATTTCACTGGCATATGTAAAGTCCTGAGGTATTGTTCTTCTGATGTTAAGATTTCTGAGCATCTGAGTGCTCATCAGCAATCAAAAAAAGATGTTTCTTGACTCAATAAATGTAGTGATGAAGCTACCTTGAGAGGGTTCTCCCCAAGCCTACTCAGTTGTTGTATTTTATTGCTATGGCAGACTGGAGTAATTTAATGGATTAGGAGGCTAGTCATAGAATCATAAAATCATTTGAGTTGGAAGGGACAGTTAACGGTCATCTAGTCCAACTCCCCAGGAATGAACAGGGACACCTATACCTAGGTCAGGTTGCTCAGAGCCTGGTCAAGCCTCACCTTGAATGTCATCAGGGACAGGGCATACACCACACCTCTGAGCAACTTGTTCCAGTGTTCCACCATCTTTATAATAAAAAACTTCTTTCTTATATTCGGTCTAAATCTCCCTTCTTCTAGGTTGAAACCATTTCACCTTGTCCTATCACAACAGACCCTGCTAAAGAGCCTGTCCCCTTCTTTCTTAGAGTCTTCCCCCTCCCCCTTAGATACTAAAAGGCTGCTCTCAGCTCTCCCCAGAGCCTTCTCTTCTCCAGGCTGAAAAGCCCCATCTCTCTCAGCCTGTCCTCACAGTGAAGGTGTTTCATCCCTTGTATCATTTTGTGGCCCTTCTCTGGATGTGGTCCAGCAGGTCCACATCATTCCTAAACTGAGGTCTCCATATATAGATGCAGTACTCTGGGTGAGGTCTCACTGGCACAGAAGGGCAGGATCACCTCCCTTGACCTGCTGGCCATGTTTCTTTTGTTGCAGTTCAGGTCATGGTTGGCTTTCTGGGCTGTGAGCGCACATTGCTGACTCATGTCCCTCTTACCACACAGCAGTACCCCCAGATCCTTTTCAACAAGACTGTGCTCTACCTTTATATCTCCCAGCTTGTATAGATAGCGAGGGTTCCCTTGACCCAGGTACAAGACCATGCTGCTTTTTTTTGTACATGGGATGACTAAGCAGGGTGAGTTTAAAGGAGCCTCCCATTTTAAAAAGAGATATCATATTTCTCAGGATTCCAAGAGAGAATTAGCAATTAAAGGGAGATAGGCTGAAACAGTAGTTAATTTCTTATTAAGAAAATTCAGATTAAAGTTTTGGAGGAGATATTCTTCTAACCCCCTGGGGAAGGTTGCATTATATAAATCCTATTTAAGAGTGTGTAATGGTATATACTACATTATAAAACTGGCACTCTTTAAAGGAATTCCCAGAATAAATTCCTGTTTCATGCAATATTCATTTTTATAATTCTGGATATTATATTATGGAAATATTGATTGAGAAAGATCAGTGCAGCTTTTATATTTAAATAAAAGTTGTATTGTCTTTCTTTAAGTCTGCTTAGAGATAAAATGACCACATATAATACAGTGGTTGAGGATGACAACATTTGCAAGCAATTCCTCTTTGCAGATAACTCATAATGGGGTGGAATGATGTAAACATCAACATGCATCACCTTCCCTGTGAGGGACCTCTTATCAGGTATAGCTATCTGACTCTTGCTTACATTTTGTGTATCTGTATGAAACTTCTACCTCTGCTGTGCTGAATGCTGTGAAACTCGACTGTAACAAATGACTTAAAAAATTTGTTAGTGCATGAGTGGGTCAGAAATGTCTGTGTAGAAGTTGCTTTTGGCAGTAATTCTCATGAGACATGAATCAGCTTTTCCTCTAATGCAGTAGCTCTTCCATCATGTGTGTCAGATAGTATTAACCATTTTCTGAACAACTTCAAAGAGATTGTCCATTCCATCTCTACATCTTTCCCATTTCCCAGCACTACTCTACAGACCCTTTGACTTTTTAGTAGTCTTTCAAACTATTTAAAATATTTGGCTGCTCCTTAGCCCATCTGTTCCTTGTTGACAGTTATCTGACTCCCCTCTGTTCACTACATTCGGTATGGTTAATCTAATGCCAAAACTGGCAAAAAAATACTACCTTGTATTGCTGGTTTATCTTCCCTTTGTTTATCATTCTTTGAATTAGAAAGCAAAATCTTTGCTTCAAATGTAGCCAACACTGATCCTAATAATTGAAAAAAAGTAGTAAGGGTGATATTTTGGTAAACATGGACTGTGGTAGTGCTTTCCAAACCTATTTTGGAATGTCTTCAGCAGAAAGGCTTAATTTTCCCAAGGGCTGATATCTCAGGAGGCCAGAAGTATAATACACAATAACATAAATAAAACATGAAACTTCAAAGGCATATAAATACTACCAACTCTCACCTTTCTGGAATAAGATTACAGAAGGCAACCTCAAAACTCCCTGAAACAAAGTAACATGAATTGATAATTCTTCTGACTAGTACTGGGTTTTGATTGGAAGGAGATGCAAATACAACATTTTGCTTTGGATTAACTTTAGGTTAACATTTCTGTGCCATTTTAAGACTGAATTAGACAAGAATCAGGTTTAGCTTTGCCTGAGCAAAAAATCTCCTGAGCTCTTTTCAGGAGATTTTTGGACATCTTGAAGAGCCAAAATGGAAAAGAGTTTATTGTTTGCCAGAAACAAATGATGACTTTTGGGGCCCCAGCAAGAGACTGAAAGTGACATGGGATTTTTATTTGGTTGATTGCGTTTTTTTGAATGTATCTTTCACCTGTAATGGTCAAGCACAGTTTCAAGTCCCCAAAGTGTGATTACTATGTAGGAATTGAGTAAGACTTCAATCCTAAGTATCAAAGAATCCATAAATTTACATCACTCTTCCCTGATTTTTGGACAGCTTCCTGGAAATCTCAGTGCAATAACTTCTTAGGGACCTTAAGGAGAATAAGTTGCTGTTTATCATTCTTCCTTCACACAGGATTGCAATCTACCTACCCTCTCCCTTGTGATGGTGAATTTCCACCAGGATCAAAAGGAGTGTTTCCTTCACTCAGTTGTTCCAATACCAAATATATTTCCTCTCAGATAATACCAAACTCTTGCTTCTTGTGACAGAATTTTCAGCTGCTCCATAAGATTAACAACCAAGTGCTTTTTTCTATAGTTTTCACTGTCTGGGAGGCCCCTTGTATCACACTTTAGAAAATCACTAGCTTTTGTGCTGCTTAATAAAAGGAAGATGTATTCATCAGGCATATAGTGGAGAGAAATTTTTTTCTGCCTGCTAAGGATCTTTTCCAGAACTCAGCCTGCCAGCATGTTGTCAAAAGCAGAGGCAAACACATCGGTTTGTATACATAAAAAATAGTTAGGTGTTTTCAAATGACTCAGTGTGATGAGATTCATTTCAGGCTTGAAAAGGAATGCCAGAAATGATCTGAGAAGCAATAACAATGTGGACTAAAATTTGAGAATTTGGAGAGAATTGCAGAAACAAGAAGTTAAAAAAAAATGAAGAATAGTCATCTTACAGCCAATTCCTGGGGGAGGGAAAAAAAAAAATAAGAAAACAATCTATATAAAATAATTTTCAAGCATCTTGGAAATAAACACATGGATTTATCAGGAATAATCTAGGTTAAACTAATCCATCTTCCCTCCAAAAGAAAGTAATAGGCCTCTTGCATAGTGAAATAATATGGTATTTTGAAAAGCATTTTAATGCAGTTTCTGAATACAGTCTCTTAAGGATTGGACACCTGATACTAATATCAGCAAGTATATAAACTGATGAGGAGTATAGTTTTAAAATAACTGAATTGTATGGGAACTGCTGAGTCACGGCCTGAACCTCTGATTGATCACCTGAGGCGAGCCATGAGTCAGCCAGAGGAGCACAGCTGAAGGCAATTCACCTGTGCTGCCGGAAGGGATGGAGCCAGGCTCCACCTCTCCTAGACCTATTTTAGCTGGCTACCAGTGGGGAAGGATCTTGTGTAGAGATCCCTCCTTCTGATGTTTTGTGGGTGAGCCCAGCATAAGGGTAAGCCTTCCATTTATTCTCTCTTGTTATCATAGTCCACTTTGCTTAACTCTCTTGTTTATTTGTGATTGTAACATCTTGGTATCCATTGATGATACACTGAATTCTACTCTGAAATGGTTTCTTCACTTCTAGCATTAGTTAGTACTTTCCACTTGGAGATACAGTGCAAAGCAGTAGTTACCAAATACACAGTTATCATTACATTACAAGTTCAGTTTAGATGGTCTTTCCAGTAGCAAGCAGCCCTTTACCTCCTTGCAACTACAACTCAAATTAGCCAAATGCATGAAATCATAACCAGATAACAATAATCAGTGGGCATTACAAAGTTTTCTGGCTGCACCTGGGGGGATGTATTTTAAGAAGAGTTTTGATCTCTTAGAGAAAGTTGAGTTGAGAAGAAATGAGATTAATCAGAGGCCTGGCAAAGGCCATTGGAGAGGAGCAGTTGTAGGGATCAGAACAGAGAAGATTGTGGCTAGATCTACTCACACAATTAACAGTTTTGATACTCTTAAAAAAAAGAGGGAGAAAAATATAAAAATTTCATTAGAGACATTGTGGAAAGAATGCAGAGCAGTCTTGAAATTAAATCACAGATGAGATAAATGTATCCGGTTTTGCTAATACAGAGTGGAAAAGCATGGATGGATTCTTTAAAGTTCCTTCACTTTCGTATTTATGGTTCTCCTAAATGTTTGAAAGAATCTTGTTTTAAGATGTGTTAACTTTTTTTGTTATTTTGAGTCTGGAGTACATAGTTTTCTTTGACCCCCACCTCCATCCTCCTACCAGAACTATCACTGACAGCATGTAGCTTGATGTTTTTAATAAATACAGTCAGCTCTCCCTCTAGTGGCTTCACCTAGTTGGGATTTAATTAGAAAGGAAAAGCCTGAAGCCCAATATCCACACAGGGAATCAAAGGACAGTTGTATTGCAACGCAATATGATAGTTAGGATTTTCAACCAAAATTATATATATTTTTTTAAACCACTGCTGTGATCACAATTAGAGGCCCCTCTGTGATTTCTGGTTAGAACTGGCAGTGGAGAGTGACTGCTTTATGCTGTAGGCTTCTTAAACTTAAATTCACTTTAGCTCTGGTAACAACAGATAACATCTCACATTTCTGTCCCAGTCTTTTTAATTTTAGGTAAGCAATATTTATAATCCTGAAATAAATTTGTATAAAATAGGCAAACTTTTTTCAAGAAGCAGCAGACTTTCTCTTAAAAGACTACCAGAAAAAGGAGTTTTATCAGACATGGGAACTTACAGTTGGTCTCCAGATCCTGAAAATTAACTGAGAGGAAATATTCAACTATCACTTGGGGTCTTTTATATTCCATTCTTCATCTTTCTCACCTACTCTATTCTATGGATTGGAAGAGCAAGAAATATTTTATTTAAAAAAAAAAAAATTAAAGAGCTCATACAAAATTTTTACTGAGTTTCTGAGGGAATTTGATATTTTCAACCTTTATAGGGTTATTATTAAAATGCAAAAATATACAATTTCTAAAGTGATATAATGGGAAAATAGGCCACATGTGGTCTTATTGACTTTTTTTATGATGACTGTTAAAAATCCTTAGTAAATAATACTTAGAAGATGATATAGAAATATCTGTTTTATTAACTCAGATTTCTCTTTTATAGAGAAAACTTGTTTGTGATTAAAGTAGTTGAAAACTAGAAATGAAATTGCAAGTGAGTACTGAATGAGAGAAGAACTAAAGTGTTACTTTCTTGTGACTGATAACATTAGTCACACAGGCTATAAATTACTGATGATTAATGAGCACCTGCTTCAAATGTAATACAACAGAACTTATGAACACTTGAGAAATCTCCTATTGGAAATGTAGAAACATCTTTCTTCATTCTCCAAGTGTTCTTTTAGCACATTTTAAATATTTTATTTCCCAGAGACTTCTAACCACTCCACAATTATATAGTATCACTCAGTAATTACAGTGAAATACGTTTAACAAATGAGGCTAAAGTAACACTGTCCATACCTTTGCTGATGTACTGATCTACTGTATCAGTAGATGGTAGTTTGATATGTGTTTCTTGTAATGTGTTTGAGTTATAAATTCATCAGACTGCTACATATTCAAGGCAAACTTTGGGCGTATTGCCAAAAATGCAGAGATTCAGAACTATTTCAGGATCTTATGTACTCATACCTGGGGAAAAATGACAGAATTGTTTTGTTTATATTTTGTTGTGGTTGTCTGTGATTTCATCACGCTTTCCAATTTTTCATGTTTTGCTTAAAAATGCGTTTTCAGCAATAGCAAAAAAAACCTTTTATCAATTTCTATACTTCATGATTGCATGAAGAAATCTTCAATCATGGCCTAACAGTTCAAAAGTTGAACAGCAGAAAAGCTTATTTCTTCCTTTGTTCCTCGACTGTGTGGTTCAGAAGGAGATGGGAATCTTGCTAACCTTGGTTGTCTAAAACTCACGTGTCTAGGCTGTATACCTTGTCTGTATGTGCTGTATTATTATTTTTATTAATGAATCACAGAATCATCAAGGTTGGAAAAGACCTCCAAGATCATCCAAGTCTAACCATCCACCTATTTCCAATAGTTCCCACTAAACCATGTCCCTCAGTACAACATCTAAGTGTTTCTTGAACTCTTCCAGTGTCAGTGACTTCACCACCTCCCTGGGCAGCCATAGGATATAAAGTGTTTATCTCCAGAAAATAAAATGTATGTTATGATGAATATGGCCAATGAATATGATGAATAACCACAGAAATCTAGTCTGAATGTATAATTCTACCAACACCAGTTACTGGATTTAGAGTCATGAGCAGGACATAGCTGGAAGTCCCTGTGACATTGCTTGGGTTTTTATTGAATGTGAGGAAGATTTAGGTGACTCATAGTAATGGAGGATGGTTTAGTCTGCTGTACCCCTTTGAGGCTGTTCATAGGGACTTTGTTTAGCTCACAGAGAGCACTCTTAGATGCAGTGGAGAGCACATTGAGCAGTGCACTTCTGTCATAGGCCAGACTGAGGGATTAACCACAGGATGCTCTTTCTAGCTTGTATAATAATAGTTTGTGCAAGCCAGGTTAAAGTAGAAATGCATATACAAGCACTTACTTGCAACAACTGTAAGAGACAGCATAGTTTCAAATGTCCGTAACTTCAAAGGATTGTACAGACAAATAAGTAGAAAGAAACCTCTGTTTGTAGCAAATATGTTCCCTTTTTCTCTGCATCTACCTCCTTCTCCTAATCTGTCTTTTGGTCTAGTGCTGTTCTCAGTCTCTGTGTTTCTCCTTTGTCTTGGCGGGTATCTTAGTTTTTATAATGAGCCCTCCTTTATAGCCTTATAGGGAGTGTTCCTGCTGCTTCCTGCTGCTTGCTTGCGAGGTATGTGCTTGCTCTTAGGCTAAGAATTATCTTATGACTTTCCTGGCTAGTAACCATGACTTTGCTTCTCTCTCTTTATTAGATGACTAATTGGATTCCTGCACTGAAGAGTGCATCTTTCATTGGCCCTTACATAATGTATCAATAGGTACCTTAAAAATATCCATGACAGAAATAGCTGGCTTACATCTTGAAGTTCCCTGCTCTTTTCTGGTTAGATATATTGTAGCATAAAACCAGGAAGAAACTACTCTGCCATTTTGACTTTACCAATAGGTTGTACTGTGGTTTGCAACCTTGTTTTTAATTTTTGGTTTTATTTTTATTTTTAGCAAGTAAAACATTGATAGTTAACAAAAAAAGCTTTAACTAAAGACTTTCCATGCCTATTTCATTACCTTCTTATGTGTAAAAGTTAAACGTGAAGAAGCTATATGGAAATAAAACATCTGCGTACTTTAGAGATCAAGGTAATGACTAAAAAAAAAAAAAAAATGAACTGACATGAGAGTAAAACAAAATGATTTTTTTTCCCACTAATAAGAATAGAAATGTGTAGTATTAAAGTATTAAATATGTTGTATTAAAAATTCATTGTCATTAAATGTACAGATAAAAAGTCCATATAGACAGTTGCAAGATGTCTGATTACCCTTAAATGGGAGCCGAATATGCAAAACTGGTGGAAGAGTGAGCTCTTGGCTTTTGCATACAGTCAAAAGACATTTTAATGAAAAAGAACATTGTTTGCACAGAATGAACTACCTTTGGAAGGAAAAAGTAAACTTGTAAACTGCATTTTACTTCTTGCTAATACACTTCCTACAGAATTCAGCTGTAAAACATTACTAACTCCAGATTTACTACTTTCAGATCTGAGACTGTAACTTTAAAGAGCTTTTCTGAAACCTTTTTTAGAGAAATTGAATTCAGAAGAAAGTAATCACTATGTGCCATTGCAGAGCATATAGAAACAAAATCTCAGCAGTGCAGGAAACTCATGGGGGAAAAAAATATTGAGCTGATGTTGGCATTATGTGTTTTTTTTTTTTTTTTTTTTTTTTTTGTGAGAATCCTGATGGATAATTTTGATTCTGATACATACTTTTAGTAACCCTAAGGAATAAACCATTGTCTCTATTGGTTTCTGATTGGTTTCTGTTAAAAATTCCCAGCAGCAGAAAACCTGAACTTTATTGTCAGCTCAATATTACAATAGACTCCTGTTCTTACTTCATAGTGTGTCTTAATGGTCTACAGTAGATATGATATGACTGTGACTATCAAAAATAACATTAGACAAGAAACATTTTAGAGTTTGTTTCATTTTTCTTTAAAAAATACAAATGTGAAATATTATTTTCACCTATCTCACAGTTTTAATATTAATTGTAAATTGTATTTAAGTATAAAAAAATGTGAAGGAACTCATGACAGAATATATTTATATCTGCTACAAGCCAAATTTTAAAAATCTTGTCTATATTTTTGCAGCTACAAACAAATATTGGATTTTTTTTTTTCCCTTGAGATAGTTAACTTTAAACTCAGTTATCATGAATTCTTTTCACCCAAACTGTTTCTGATATCAGTGGAAATATTTCTAGATTGATTTGAAAGAGACAGGCTGCTTAGAACAGGTTCGATCTAGCATTTCAACTGTGTATATACATACACATGTTGAAATGCAGTTTCCAACAATAGCACATTACACTAATTTCCTAGCCAGGGAAATATTAGTTAGAAGAGTATGGTGAAGGTCTGCTAGCAGTTAATGGAAATGTTGATGATTGCTTTATTCAGAGAGAGCTGCTTGTGTGTAATGTCTGTCTTAGTTTCTCCTTTTTAGTTATTACTAAGCTTCTCCATATAAAGAGTGTATTCATTGTGCTTCCTGTGGTGCTTCTGCTTGTAGCAATATTTTGATTTATTACCATAAATGCACCTAGATCACATACACACAATCATGATTGTATAATCATAATAACTGAATAACTCAATAACTGAACTAAAACAAGCAAAAACAAAACAACTTTCCAGATGGCATGTTTAAAATTTTGCTTAAATAGAGACACCCAAATAATTTAAACTACTTAGGGCTACAATGGCCAACCTTTTAGTATATCTCAAAAGTAAGAAATTAGCAAAGTTGGTTGCACGACATACCTTTTTAAACTGCTGTTTAAAATCTTATTCTGGTTGACTTAACTTTTGAACCAGAGCTGTTTCTCACTACCTTAAATTTATGTTCTTGTTCTCTAAGTCTAGAGACTGGTTGCCAGGTAAATACTGTGGAAGCATATTTATGCTTGAAAGCAGGAAACTAAGGCAGCCAGGATGGAATTAAAGCACTATTGAGAAATTATTCAATATTTAGCAGATTCTTGTGTTCCAGTTCATTACCTTTGCTGTGCAAAAAGACTGGACCATGACTTGAGAGATTGGAAAGGAATATATTTTGATCTCTCTTCTGTATTTCTTGCTATAAATGCACATGTTTGACTGGAGGAGCCAAATTCTACAGATTTTTTTCTCAATTCATATTTTGTCCTACTCAGATGTACTCACCTTAGAGGACTCATCTGTATAATACTTATCTTGAAAGGCACACAGCATGGTCAAACATGTTGACAGGTCTGTATTGTCTGCTAGAAATGAGAGCAACAGTAGTCTTACAGGAATCCCCGAAGACACCCACAAAACAGACTTTTTAGAAGAGATTTAATTACCAGTTGAAAAACTTTAAAATATGTATACTGCTTAATATTGTCCCAAAACTCAAGTTGTTAGTCTGTCTTTGATGTGAGCTGACATGACAGCTTTGAGAATGAAAGAGAGGTTTATTTAATCTAAGTCAAAACTTTATGAAACTCCTGTGATTTGGTTGAAGTGAAGAGTAAATCTGTTCAGTTACTACACCGTGTTCTTACAGAAACAATGGAAGTTCATGATGTATATACAGGAAAAAATGTAATTCAGTGAAAGCAGATCTGTATTTACTTTTAAATAACTCATTTTGCAGAATAAATTTAGATGTTACACATACAGTTATCCATTTCAATATTTCATTATACTAATTATACTACAGCCTCTGAATACTACAGATAACTTCTTTCTTCTCTGGTGCATACAAGCAAATGCCAGGATAAAGAAGGCGGTTATCCTTTAAATGAACTAGTCCATTAAGGAGGATAGCACAGGGTTTATTAGAGAGTTGTAACGTACTGAAACAGTGGTAAAACTCCAAGACCAAAAAAATCTGTGTTGTGTTTATTAATAACTCAGTATTATTTTTGCTCATCTAAGAGTACAGATGTGATCCGGAGCATTGTCCAGGTGGAGGCTGGTGATGAGTGGTGATCTCCAGGGATCTGTCTTGGGGCCAGTGCTCCTTAAGATCTTTATCAATGGCATAAATAGTGGGATCAAGTACACCCTCAGCAAGTTTGCAAATGACACTGAGCTGAGTGGCATGTGGCAGGGGGGGTTGTAGATTCATGATTCTTGAGGTCCCTTCCAATCCTGGCCATTCTGTGAAAAAGCAAAAAGAAAGCCGGGGCTGCTAGAGTGTGTGCAGAGGAGGGTCACAAAGATGATCAGAGAACCAGAGCATCTTTCCCATGTACAGAGGCTGAAGGATCTGGGCTTGTTCAGTCTGGAGAAGTGAAGGCTTAGTGGAAACCTCATTGCAGACTTTCACTCCTTAAAGAGAACTTATAAACAAGATGGATACTGACTTTTTATATGGACTTCTTATATTGATAGGAGAGGGTGAATAGTTTTAGAAGGGAGATTTTGATTAGATGTAAGGAGAAACTGTGGATGTCCCATCCTTGGAGCTGTTCAAGGCCAGGTTGGATGGGACCCTGGGCAGTCTGATTTAGTCTGATCTCCTGCCTATGGTAGGAGAGTTGAAATCAGATGACCTATAAGGTCCCCTCCAACCCAAGCTCTTCTATGATTCCTGTGTTAGAAAATATTCTAGGGTAGTCTGCTGCCAATTTGTGCAGGTTTTTATTTTAATATGAACTAACAGATTAATGTTACTTACCCTGAGGAATATTTCAGTTAGGAATGAGCGTGATTCTTCATTTTTGTGGCTAAGGTGTAGGATAGAGAAGAGACATAGGTTTTAAGACTTTTGCATATGTATTTTGATTTTGACATTGAAACAGAATCTAGTCATCAGTGTATTTGCAGATGATGGTGTTTCAAACCTTCTCGGACTGAATGGGCAATTGAATACTGGTTTTACTTAAAGCTAAACATGCTTTCAAGTAGTTTAGGTAAAAAGAACTTGTCATTGCAAAAAAACATTGTTTCAAGAAATAAAGATGATCAATACAGGGAATTTTTCATAGGAGTGAGAAGTTGTTACGGGTAAATCCAGTTGTTTTATACAGCAAGATTAGAGTTTGTATTCTGTGATCACTTCTTCCCAATTGCATACTAATTTCAAAGGGGATATGAAGGCCAGGAAATTAAATCTTAGTTTCTTAGGACAAGTTAGAATACAAAATACTTTAACTCTCCTCTACAGTCTACTCATCTACATCTCAGAAATCATCTCACATGTAGTTGTGCCAGTTTTCCTGCTGCATAGTTATTTTATACTGCCGGTAGTGTAAGATCACACAGTCAATCATAAATGACTTTATTAAACTTAAACTGTAGTTTCAACTTCTTTTACTATGCAAGTCATTAAAGAGTGCATTGCCCTAAGTAGGCCTCAGTAAATAATAACTAAGTCTAGGGAGACAAACTTCTCTAAGATTAACCTTCATTTTTGCATAACTCCAAAATCATTTTAATTTCAATAAAAATAACTTTAATTTGCCTCTGACAAAAACTCTCAATTTTGTCCAGAATGAAAATATCTGGGAATTGGAAAACTCTTTAAATGGCATCTTTTTTCCTTTTTCCTTTTTTTTTTTTTTTTTTTTAATTCCCCTTACATAGCCATTTATTTACTTACTTATTTGGGAATTTTTGTCCAAAAATATACCATCTGTGACAAGGGAGGTTGTTCAGTTCCTTGTTTGTAAAGTTAGTAGCATCTGTATATGGAAGAAGTTGTAGGACTGTAGTAGTTCTGCAGTTAACTTGCAGTTGAAAACAACTGTCAAGCATTTGCAGAATGCAAGTATCTAATCAACAACCCAATATGCTGAAATAATTTGCAGACCCTGTATTACAATAGGAGCACAAGAATGTAACCTGGTGAAAATGTATTTCTAATGAAGCTGGTGTGTTTAAACTGCATACACCATACCTTGAATAGACATGATCCAAAGCGTTACTCCAGACCACATTCTCTTTGCGACTTCAACCTGACACGCAGGTTCTGCAAGTGTTTGAATTCCACCTAGGGAGGCTGATGCTGTAAGTTGGGTCGTGTTGTGTTTTTGTTTTTTTTTTTTAATCATAGCTGGCACACCAGGGCTGCACAACTTGGTCAGAGGTTCTAAATATGTTCTGAGGAAAAGAACGTACTATCCCTACATAATAACACTCCGTGGTGATTGTCTTGTGTCTAAGTTCCTCTTCCTTGTTAGTGTGGTAAAGAAATTGACTTTTAATTTCAGAAGTGCCAAATTCAACAGATACGGGCTGTAATCACTCATGTTATTAATTTACTGAACTTTTTGCATATTATCACTAGATATAGGCCATTATTAAAAATATAGATTGAATTTCATCACTGTGACTTAGTTATGTTAAGCTTCAAATTTTAATGACCTGCTGTTTAAATGAATGCAGCCTGCACTGTTGTGGTTACACTTGTATATTGTTATGTCACTGGTTTGTATGTATGTGAGTGCTAGGGTGACAGAAACAAATGGGAGGAAACATTACAGAAAATGAGTCTCCTATGGTAGAAGAAATGATTTGGAACTGTGCCAGCTATGCTTTGACAGCAGTAACAGTCATGCTGATAAATTCAGAATCTCCCAAGTCCCACGCTACCATGCAGAAAATGAAATTAGCAATAAGACCATTTGTAATGTAAAAATGGTGGTGTCAGCTGTCAACTCAGGGAACAGTAGTTGAATCTTCATTAACACTGTATTGAGAAGAGCAGAAAGATGCCACACAGAGCAGTCCATTTGATAAGTAGAAAAAGTTTAAATGCACAGCAGATAAATTGTTATCACGTGATTTGGTGTGCTTTTAGTGTCCTTAAGCAGAATATAGAAAGTCACTGTTCAGTACATGAAATGTTACGGTCCTGATTTCTCCATTGACAGAAATGTGCAATTTCCTTAATTCTAAAAGTAAACATTTATCAAGTCAGAGTAATACAAGTTGTTGGGTGCATCTGTTGGGAAGACTTTAGCTCAATTCTGCTTTAAAACAAAGAAAATACAAAGCTTTTTATTTGTTTTTTATTTTTAACTAATGTTTCCAAATTATGTATTTTCCTGATTAATTTTCTATCAGACAATTTTATGTTTTCTGAATGTCTTTTTTTTTTTTGTCACTTCTGATGAATGTCTAGTATATAGTTTCTGTCAGATCAGTAAATAAAGCATCTCTATTCATATGGTTCTTGTTTCCTTTACAAATTACTTTTTTTCCTTCTTTTCTTTGGAAGTTATTTGTAAGGATTTTTTTAAACATCTAAAGAAATCTTTTAGAAAAAAAAAATTAAGCTTGTTACTGTATGGAGTTCCTCAAAAGATCAACTTAACCTGTATATAATTGATATAGACATATATTTTTAACCGACAGGTAGACTTCATACTGGCTCTACATTTAACTCTTCTGTTTTAAGTTCTTTCAGTCACAGAGATTCTTAAATTGAAAGAAATAATTTCTATACAAAAGTAGAATAAATTAAAACTTGATTCTTAAAATCGCATTATAATATACTTGTCGTTTTTTTTATTTCTGTATCTCAACACCAAACCAGGATCTTCAGATTATATTATTTGCAAACAAAATTAAGAAATTCTATGTGATATTTTACAAAGCAAAAACATTCAGTGAAAACAGATTTACAGACATTATATTTGAACAGAAAATATGCATTTCTACAGTGTTTCCATAAGGAGCATGAATAAACATGCCATAAATTAGAAGAGTAAGAAGGGCCGTGAGCTCCACTGACTCAGCAGATAAGCAAAAATCTTCAGCACAAACGTGGTGAAAAGTTGTGCTTTCTTTACCATGTTGAATCTATTTTGTGCTGAAGAAGTTGAATTGAGATATGGAGCAAAGTAATAGGAGGAGTATCTGTTATTTTATTGTCTGACATTATCTGAATTGTAGCTCCTCCTGAAGTAGGAGATAATGCAACTGTAAGGAGAAGGCAAAGCTGTTCTGACTATTTTACAGTCTCTCGGTGCACAGAGTTTTTGTTCCCTTCTGTTTGGAGAACTGAGATAATAACCTCTCCATTTCAAGCTAGCAATGGAAACCCCATTGGTTTCCCCCATTGGAGGAAGATTGGGCACCATATCTGAGAAGGTGAAATCCAACAGCATATTTATAAAAGGAAGAATTGTACAAGTAATTCTCCATCTAAGTGTTAGAATAGGTCTGGTCAGAGAGCAAGTTCATTTCAGTACTGTTATCAGATAGGGAAGCAATGTGATGAATCCCTTCTCTGTCCTTGTAAAGCATGAATAGTTAAAGACTATGAAGAGGGTTGTGTGTTAATTTTAGGCACATGAAATAAAATATTTTATCCCCTCTAGTAAATCTTGTTTTTAACTTAATATTTTTTAATGGACTAAATTGATTTTTTTTTATGTCTAATTAATTTATCTAATTAGTCTTTTGGAGAGTTAGGTAAATGAAATTGAAGAATCAGAATATCTTGTCATTTATTTGACCTTTATAGTAAGTACATGGAGTACTGCCAGCTCTCCTCAAAAAAAATGAAATTCTGTGCCTGTAAGAAAAACTTATATGAGGTTAATGTTTCTAAGATGCCCTGTGTTGTTTCAGTTAGGATATGTAGTAATGCACAGTTGTTTCCCTCTGTGGTGTGATTCCAGTTGTGTCATTCTGGGCTGATATTTTGAAATCAGTGAAGATAAATTGAGGAGTTTGTGTCTAAATCCTTTCCATTATCAGTAGTTCTATTTCTGTGCTTTGCTTAGAAATATCCCATCAGCGAGGAAGATGATGTATGCCAATGCATTTCTCTTGATTTCTTCTCTCTCCAGCACAACTACCTGGCACTTCCTGAATCTGAACTCTGACACCTCGATTCCTAGGCAAAATCTGAGACTTTTAATAAATGCAGAAGAAATAGTACTACTTGTTCTTTGATCATGGAGCATGTTTTATAAAGTCCATGCAGTTTGCTGAAACTTTTTTATTTTTAAGAGGCAGGAAAGATGGTCAAATTGCGTTTTGCACTTGTGAAAAATGCCTTATTTTGGGACATCTGAGAAGCAGTTCTGAAGTAGTCCCAAGAGGCAAGAGACTCTAAACCACAGATTTAAGGTTTCATTTTGTGTAGCTGAACATAGGTAATGAGGGTAAGAATCCAATCTGCTGCTGACAAAGGCCACTTCCTCCCAGAATAGCATTTCACTTCCTTCTCTCTCCAATTCCCACAAAAACTTAGACATTTCAGAAGGTGTCAGTTGCTTTCTGAGAAATGTTCTAGTTCTCTGCAACAAAAACTCACCATAAGCATCAGATGAGATCAGAAATAATAAAGACTGTTTATCTCATGGTTTCAAAACATAGGCTCTTCATAAGCAAATGTGAGTGTTATTTTAATGATATTTGAATGTATAAGATTAATGTTCATCAGAAAATCTGCTTTTGAATTCAAAGTTTACTTAATAATTTCAGGTTGCATTCATCTTCACATACATATAAACCTGAGTTGTGCAATATTGTAGTAATGATTTACTGTACTGTAATTTGTAAAAATGTCAGTATGAGTACAGGTTGCCAGCTATACCAAAAAAGTTGTGTCTAATTTAATTTTGATAGATGCATAATATCTAGAAACAAACACCTGGGTTTAAAAGTTAGTCTCCATTATGTAGGTTATAGTGAGGTGGGGTTGGACTCTTCTCCTGGGTAACAGAAATAGGACAAGAGGTAATGGCTCAAGTTGTGCCAGGGAAAAGTCATGTTGGATATTTGGAAAAATGTCTTCTCAGAAAGAGTGGTGAAGTATTGGAACAGGCTGCCCAAAGGAGTGTCAGAGTCACTACCCCTGGATGTGTTTAAGAAAAGTGTAAACGTGGCACTTAAGGAGATGATTTAGTGGACATAGTGGGGATGGGCTGACAGTTGGGCTAGATGATCTTAGAGGTCTTTTCCAATCTTAATGATTCTATGATTATTATATTACATTCGTTATGCACTAACGCACGTCACTCTTGTTCCAGTTCATCACTTTAGAACAGTCACTACTGCATGTGACATTAGGTAATCACAGTAATATATGTCAACACTAATATCCACAGTATAAATCTGTAGAGATCTGGTAATTTTGTTTGGCAAGGATTACAAAAGTTATTATCAGACTAGTTCCCTTTTGCCAATGTGCACGTCTTACACTGTCAGTCATTCCTAGTAGTGTTACTCACAAGGTTTAATTTCCCCCCAAAATTATTTCCACTGAGTGTTATGTTAGTGATCATTTGGTCATCCTACACCAGAACTTCAGTCATGCTACACAAATGATTTTGAATGAGCTCTTTGGAAGTAAACATGGAGTACATCAGCACTGTCATCACCATTAATGCAAAATTATTCATGCAAATATTCAAGAAAGCAGATGGATGCTTTGAATGCCTTTGAAATATTTGAAAGACTACTTCCTGATTCCTAGTTTAATTTAATGTATATCAAGTTTGTTTTCCAAACTTCACAATTGCATTGAACTCAGTAAATTCCTTACACACTGACCCATGCCAGATATGGTACTTTAGATAAACTAATGCAAAGATATTTCCCTGAGATAAGTACAAGTCTCTGAGTTACAGGCAGCCTAGAGTTTTTACCAAAGCAAAACTGATGAAAACTTTTTGTTTATATTGGTTAGTGTTGCTCTCTTTATATGTAAAATATATTCAAAGTCTATGTCAGATGTGCACTAATTATAAACAGAGCACTGGAATGAGGAGGAAGTAGAACAGAATTTCTAATGTTGATCTTCAAATTTTGCTTCAAAATATACGTCACTCTCAGGAAATGAAATGTTATCATTTTAATTCTGAGACAATTTACATTATTTGTATATTTTTATAGAGTGTGCAAAATATATAGTGTTGAAACTTGTTCCTGTAGTCTTTTTAGCATGGAATCGATGTTTTCTAGAATGGGAAATTTTTTACATGAAGCACATTCCAGCATTGTCAATACAGATATTCTGAGCTTTGTAAATTTTATATCAGACTGTAGCAGACAAGTCTCCATTTGTGGATAACAGAATTTTTTAGACTAAATTGTTAAATGCAATACAGTGATAAATAAAACTGTGACTGGTTTTACTTATGGCTTAATAAAAAACATTTATACTGCAGATAATTCCAACTAGTTACATATGGAAAATAATTTATTGATGTATATACATATAGTTTCCTTTAGTTATTTTACTGTATACTGGTAAGGTGTACTGTGCTATCATTTAAATTCTGGTATAGACACAAGATGACAAGTTCCCCAGAACAAAATGCACAAATTACAGGTGACACAGGAATTTTGTGCATAATGCTAACAAAGACACAGACACTGAAATCAGACAATAGCTCTATGACTTAGAAAAATGCACTCAACACATGCTAAATATCATTTGAAATTTACAGTTCATTAACATTTTTTCAGCCCCATATTTCTCTGAAGAGTATAAAATGGGCAAGAAAGGCTTCACAAGAAAAAGTAGTGGAAGGAAGTTCTGAGTTCTGAAAATGCATTTTATTTATTCCTATCTTGCCTAATACAACGATAAAGTTAAGTATTAACTGAACTATTAAAATGATAATTCCTAGAACATCTTCAATACTGAATTTAAGTTAATACCTAGGAGGTGTTTATATTTTATGCAAAGATTTCTAAGTCTACTTTTAAGGCAATTTACAAGGAAATTATTCCTGAATGTTGTCTTGGATTTTACATCCTATTTTGCCAAGAATATTTTTATAAAAGGGAAAAACAATTTTGAATCAGGTAGAGAATAGAATCAAACTCTCAGTAGTATTGATTCTATTTCCTAAGGTGTAATCCCCAAAAGGCAACAGCTACTTGGAAACAAATGTTCATGCACTGCATTTATGTATGTATTTGGAGGGTGGATGACTGGATGCAAGCAATAAAGATCACAAGGAAGAAGTAAATGCAAAGTAATGTACATGCAGTTTGTAAATCTTTGTACCCTGGGGTGGAAGTTTTGAATATGAATTCATGAGAAAAAGAGAAGCGGCTGCTGAGGATAAAGTTGGCCACATGATTTCAAAGTTTGTGGAAACTTTTGTGTGTGTGTGTCTGTTAAAGGGTTTGGTTTTAAGATCAGAGTTCTTCAGAAGTTTGTCAGTATAAACTTCTCTTCCACATAATATCACCGTGCCCTTGGAGATGGTTTTCTAACTTCTAACAAGTAAGGTGCTTTTTTTTTTTTCTTTTCAAAGAAAACAAAATCTAGTGTAACATTGTGTTATTATGGTAGTTAAAAAAAAAAAAAAAAGGGGGAGCCAGGAGAAACTGCTAACGAAGTGAAAAAGTTAATGTGAAACAGCAACCTGTTGATTAAAATTGCAAAGGGAGCTTTAGCTTTAACATTGCCTTTAGCATTCTTAGGCAGTTGTAACTGAAAGGTGTTACATAGATCCAGATAGGAAATTTTATATTTTCAGAATGAATATCTTTTGTTTTTTCTTAGATATTAAAACCATACAAAGAACACATGACCTATGGTACTGAAGTGTTAGCGCCCAGGGATATAAATGAAGGACAGATGTATGTGTTTTAATTTTTAAGTTTGATAGATGACTGCAGAAATCTTTCTTTTGGAATTAAAGCAGAGTTTTAGGAGGTGCACACAGTCTGTTTTTACAGAAATGAAATACAAAAGGATTATTTTCCAAAGTGAAATGAATGATCCTCTTTTTGTGAAGCTTTCTCTCTGTCCTACACAAAAAGCTGTCAATATGTGGAGGGGGTGTTGTCCCCCCAGTATCCACTTCTTTCAATTAGCTTGAGAAATTAATATTGTTTTTCTCACATTCAATATACAAGTCTTATCTGTGATACCTTCAGCGAAGTCTCCAAATCATCACTTGGACTAAGTTACAGCTGTTGTGAAATCCTTCATGATAAAGAGGATTCATGGATAGCACTCTCCTGAAATTTTCATCCTCCTTCAGAAGAATGCACAATATTTTATATGTATGTGTGATAAAAAGATGAATAGTTGAAACTGTTGAGGAAGTTTATTCATATCGTCACATATACATTCCTTAGGAATGACATAGATGGTTGACTTAAAAATCATTCTTTAAAATTCTTCTACAAGAATGTGTCCAAAACATGTGAATTTCATAACTGGTTAGAGATCACATTCCTGGCAATTCTTGGAGCAAGTGACTACTTGGGATCATAAACAAGCAGGCTTAGCTAACATTTAGTCTTCTATAATTTTGTGCAGGTCAGTTACACAGGAGAGTCCAAAACTTTAAGTCAGAGATATCTAGTCTGAATTTTGCATGGCAGCAGTATTTTGCAAAACAAAACAGCCCTCTTTCTTTTTAATCAGTTCTGAGTTGCTGACTCTCCTCTGCACTATAACATAGCAGGGGGGTGGAATTGGGTGATCCTTAAGTTCCTTTCCAATTTAAGCCTTTCTATTATTTTCTGTTCCAGTACTTTGCAAGGGGATCTTTACTCTTTTTCTCAGCTGCAGTACTGTTAAACATGTATTTGCACATCTCCTTCTCAGTCGTCAAGCTGCTCTTAGAGAAATAGGCTAAAAGCATATTTGTCAGCTTGTTAGTGGTCCCCAGAGAGGTAGCATGGCACTGAATAAAGGGTTAAGGAAAGACTACAAAGCCTACAATGGTAGAAGCATTACCATGCTCTAACATCTGTACCGATTAACTTATTGTCTTGGAAAGTCTTCCTCATCACATGGTGCAGAATGTAAGTTAATTTTCATTTGTGTATTGATAATTCTTTGGGACCTCTGAAGTGGACCAATGGGTACTGCGTTATGATTTTAAAATTATGATTCTATTTTGAAGCATGTTTTCCCCCCCCCACACTCAGATTCACTCTTTTTAATCACTGTACCTTTAATAAAGGCCAAAATGGGAAAACATGAAATAAAAGCACCTTCCCTATCCAATGTGATCATATTTGAGAAGTGGGTGTGATATCATATCAGTAATTTTGCTCTTATATGAAATGCTGAACTCTGTTATGATCTCTCCCACAACATGACCACACTCAGGCACCAATCTTTTATATATAGTATTCTCTCTGCTTCATGTTTAGTTATGGTTTGTACCCTCTTAATGACTATGCCAACAAATGTTATTAGCTGGAATTAATTGTAAATACTAACAGAGTTATTAATAACAGTGTTTAACTTTCTTAGAAAGTTTAGGTTGTCTAAATAACCCCTTAAAACAACAAAATTAGAAGAAATGGCACAAGTAGAAGTCCATCCTATTTGCAGATCCATTAATAAGCAGTTTCCTGTAGAATGTTCTCTTTCTTAGCTCCCTCTCAGCTGAGATTGCTATCCTCTCCCGTCTGTTAAGATGAAGTTGAGACAGTTGGAGTCTGTCTCTTCTTACAAGGACCCACAATCATTTTCTAAGGCATACGATTTTGAGATAGTAACCTCCTGCATTGTGAGTACCTCCACCTCTTCCATCTGAAGCTAATTCCCAAAACAGTTTCATTAAATTCACTGAGCTTTTCATAGGGAGCAGTCGGTATCTGTTCTGCTTCCATATCAAGTTTTGATGCAATGGCTTCCATCTGTAGCTGTGGGGAGGTAGGTGGTGATTCTGAGTATTGATTTCTCAATGAGTGAAATCAGGAAATTTGCTTTCCCCCAACATCAGACAGTAGCACAGTGAGATACTGCAACTTATCAGCCAACTCAGAAATGTGAATGATTCAAATTTGTATTGTTGAAAAGCAGCTGCTCCAACTCAAGCTGCTCCAACCAAAGGCACCACCTGCCTTCTAAGCCTGAGATTCTTTTTTTTTTTTTTTCCTCATACACATTAGGATATTTAGGATGTCCAGTGCTGTAGTATTTAATCACTGAGGTTCTCTTTCTGGTTTGTCATTTGCTCTCACTGTTAAAACAAACCTTTCAAACATCTCTCCTAACATTAGCTTTCCTTGACTAAATTTTCCCTGTATAGTTTCATTCTCCAAGACTACTCTGTTCTCATAGAATTCAAATATTTTTCTTAGTTATCTTGCTATGTCTCTTGCAATTTTTTTTTGCTTCTGCATGCTTCTTGTTGCTGACTACTTGGTTTGGATGATAAGTATGCAATGTGAAAGAGATAACTGTTCTTTAATCTTGCTTCCCAAGGCTATTTGTATGGTATTGGATCTCTTCAAGCATTGCAAGGTATTCTGGTAGGCCTTGGTTTGCTAATTTGGAGGGGAGGAAAAACAAAAGACTTTGACTTTGCTGCCTTTGAGGATTATTTTCTTTCTTGGAAAAAGAAAAAAATCTTTCAAATGAAGTTGATGAGATTACAGGTAAAATCTTCCAGTGTGGTATTGTATCTTTTATTTCAAAACACATATTTGTTTCCTCAGAAATGCCCTTTTATATGTAACGGATTGTGCTTACAAGATCTTATAGAAATTGAATCCTCTGTTGAGATGGGGAAATAAATACAAAGCCACAGTTTTTTATACTTCGCAGAGATTAAATCCATACTACAGTAAATTTATTATTTCAAAATATGTTGAAGTATATTTTAAATAGTGTAATGCTTCTACCTCCACTAGTTTATTGGACAAGTAAATCCTGACATATCAGAGAATTGCTGTTAGTTCAAATTACTGGGAGTCCTTGTACAACATAGCACTTTTGCATGTTCACAATTTTGGTAATGTGAACTGCACCACTGAGGTGGTTTCCATTCTTATCTCCCACGTGTTATGCTGAGGAAAAGGCAATGAACTTGAATGACAGAAACTTTTGCAGAAACTTGAGTTATGCCTTGGTATTCAGCATTAAAAAGCCAGCAAAATTAATGACTGGATACGTAATTGTACGATTTTGTTTCGTGTTCTTCTTCTACAGAAAGCTTCGCAGTTAATTTTTCACCTTGCCAGTGCTTACAGCTCTGCAACTTCCTCTTTAGAGAGGGATGATAGTCAGTTTTTTACTTAGTACCAATACAATGTAATTCCTTTTTCCTCATTCCTGGGAGAAATATTCCTTTTTATGACTTGTGAGTAAAGCTAAGAAATTGTTCAACGCTTTAATTGTTAAGTTAATGTTTGTATACCTGATAAGGCAAGCACAACAAGTTACTCTTCATGATAGAAGAACTCTAAAAAGGCCCTATCATAGAGCATTGAGGCTTTGCAGCTGTGACAGAGGAAGATGCAGCTTGCAACCATAGAGAAAAGGAGGAGCAGCTTTGGCAACCTCTCTCATTGTTTTCATCTGTGCTTAACATGGGTGATGGTTGCAGAAAGGCAAAGGTGAGCAAGGCCTATCCTGTCTGTCTTTCTTAAACAAGGCATCACGTGCATTATTGTCAAGACTGGTCATGAGTATATTACTTCATCTCCTTGATGAACAGAATTATAGTTGGTGGTTAATGATTTTTTTATTACTTTTTTTTTTTTTTTTTAATTTTAATGTTTTTTAGTCTTAGGTATCATCCTTCATCTTTTTTTTTTTTTGAGCTATTGGTATTTAAAGACCTGGATGTCTATGGTATAAACTGAGTAGCACAGCATATGACATGTTCAGATCGCATTGCTCAGGAGTGTGATAACATTCTGATTGAAGCAGGTATCTAACATGATTCAACAAAGTGGGAGACGCGTTGTGAAACCACTAATTGGTTCAGTAAATTTTCCTGTGACTGTTGGATGCTGAGAATAAGGGCACGGGGGCCTCATGCAGGGAAAAAAGTAATCAGCAACAATGCTTGTTTGTTATTCTGGAGTTATTCTGTGCAAATTCACATCATATATTTATTTCTCTTATGATTTTTACCGAAAAGATTACCCAGATATAATTTAGGTAAACGATATATCATATTTGTTAAAGTGGTACTTGATCTTGTAAGATACGGAAGAATGCCCTCTGTTTTTCTAATTGCTGCTGTGGGCTGTAGTGATGAATTACAATTAGTACAATTAACAGTATGAGGGCTTATAATATTTCTATGAATATCTGATAGTGGTACATTTATAAATAATGGGAAAGAGTAGAGTGCCACAAAATCTTTTTCTCTAAAAAAAAGTTTCATTTTTAAGTTCAAGTTAATGTGTTTGCAATTGTATAGCTTTTCTTCCTTCCTTCCTTCACTCCCTTCTTCCCTCCCTCCCCAGGGGGAAATGTGTTTGGATCTATAAATAAACTTTACAGCAATACAGTGACAAAAGCCAAGTTAGACTTTTTTTCAGGAGAAAGCTAATTTTTATGTCATGTCTGTGAACAACTATGGGCAAAAAGAAAACACACTGAAAGCCTGGTTTTGATTCTTTCTTGTCTTCTGGGATCTGACACTGCAAAGCATGTTCCAGATTTCTTTTGTATTGGAAACTTTTATTTTCACAAACAACCCTCCAAACCTAGCAGGAAATATTTTATATGAATTTTGTTCTTAACAGAACTGAACTTTTGTATAAATTGAAAGATTACATTGAAAAATATTTTGCAATGTATTTTCTTCCAGATTCATTGGGAGTCTTGTAAGAGGCAAAAATGTGAAAACCACTCAGAACGATGAAATCCTCTTCTTTCGTTAGAAGCAAATGAAATAAACTGATCACATCATCTATTACTTCTATAACTTCAGGGATGAACTAAACCACTTATAAAATTACAATTCATTTCAAAGTGCACAGTGTGACAGTTCCAGGGAATATAATATTGTTAGATATAGAAAAACTAATACAGTCATATATTCGTAATCCCCTAGGCTGTTGAGATACAATTCCAAATGAATGTTCTCACAAAATTTGGGAATATCTTAAAGGTGAAAAAATTAGCTAGCAAGTCCGAATTAAAAACATTAGGCATTAGGCAGCAGCCTCAGGAAAGGAGCAGTCAACCTTGCCCTTGAAAGAGGATAAGATGTTGCTCTATTCTTGATCATTCCATACACTCAGTTTTACTCTGTTGGTTCCCTGGACAGTGGTTACAGATGAAAAGAAACAGTTCAATAAAAAAACAATAAACAAAAACAATAACCAAACAAAAAAATTGAGAATGACTGACTGAACAAATATTTTTTTCAAGGCCATTTACTTACTTTTCCTTTGTTTATGAATAGTAAAATGAGCTGTTCAGATGAATGACAGATTAATAGACCAGATGAAATGTATGCAGGGTAAAGTGATCCATTATGTTGGAAGTCCAACTCAGAAACCTGCATTCGATGATGTGCCATCCAGAAAAATAGGTGGAAGGACCTGAACCTGGTGTTAGGAGATTGCATCAGAAGTTCAGATTATGGTAAATTGCACTGGATTAACTCTAGTAACTGCAGTCACTGTCTTTGCTTTTTAATCTTTGGGAGTTATTTCTTCATCATGATTCATTAAAAGGCAGTTTTCCATAAAGGAAAGATCACTATTAAGGAATTGTATATAGGTTTTTCTGAGTTTAGCATAGCCGTGTCCTACTTTTATACTCACGATACTATGGCCTTGGAAGTGAAAACTGTTCAGTGCAAAGGAAAAGTCAAGTTCATTCCTTCTATGGGATCATGTAACTGTATGAATTAGTCACAGAGCAATGACTAACAATGTTGAGGCTTCTTTATATGCATGTTTTTGTATTTGCTTTTTTTTTTAATTAATATCTTTATTGCAATATCTAGATGTTTCTGGAACAAACATGACTTAATTTCATCCTGATACACAAAGATAGATATTAGTATATCTGTGGCCTTTAAAGCATATATCATTCTGGAATATTTTCCAAGTGCTATTACACTTTGTACATTAAAGATCACTTAGTATGAATGAGAAATGGCACATAGAGCTCTGTAGGAATAATCACAAACATTCTGTAATCTTTTTTTCTGTGAGGTGCAGAAGAGTTTCAGTCTAAATGCAAAAGTCAAGATATTTTCTTTTATAGCATCCATACATCTCACAAACTACCCAATTCTGTAGTCCAGAAGCTGTATCTCATTAATTCCACCCACATCAGCTATGGAGAAATAATGCTAAATGACTCATAATGGGAAACTCACAATGGATGTGTGTTGTTAAATACACTCCCTTGGATGAAAAAATAGGTTAAAATGAAATTGCACTTATTGACTATGCAAATAATATGCATACAGCAGTCATTTCACTCTTTGCAGTTCCCATCATGGTTCAGAATCTATTTGAGATCCCAGAATAAATCCATAATTTCAGGTTCTGTAAACATCTGCTTTGAACTTTGGCATAAAAATGCTTTAGCAAGGAATTAAGTTTTCAAGAGGAAAATTAAATTATGTGTTATCATTAAGGGAGGCAAAAGCAAATCACGTTATAAATGAAAGGATTTATGTTTGCAAGTATTCAGTAGAGTGACACACCTTTTCTGTTCAAAAGTGTTGTGTAATTAAAATCTAACATTTACCATTACTAGCCACTTGTGCTTTGCTAGAAATAGCATGCTGGAGGGCCAGGCCCAGAGAGTGGTGGTGAAAGGAATTAAATACATCTGGAGACTGGTGATGAGTGGTATTCCCCAGGGGTCGGTACTGGGGATTGTCCTGTTTAGTATCTTTTATTGATGTCTGAACAAGGGGGTTGAGTTTACTCTCAGTAAGTTTGCAGGTAACACCAAGTTGGCAGGAAGTGTTGATCTGTCTGGGGGCAGGAAGGCCCTACAGAGTGATCTGAATATGCTGGATAGCTGGGCTGAGGCCAGTGAGATGAAGTTCAACAAGACTAAGTGCTGGATCCTGAACTTCAGCCACAGCTACCCCAGGCAATACTTCAGGCTTGGCGCAGAAGACCTGGAAGACTGTGTAGAGGAAACAGACCTGGAGGCATTGGTCAACACTTGGCTGAACATGAGTTTGCAGGGTGGCCAAGGCGGCCAATGGCATCCTGGCTTGTATAACATTGCCAGCAGGAGCAGAGAAGTAACCTTCCTTCTGTACCCAGCTCTGGTGAGGCCACTCGTCAATTACTTTGGGCCCCTCACTACAAGAAAGAGGCCCTGGAGTGTGTTCAGAGAATGGTAAGGGGTTTGGAACACAAGCCTTACAAGGAGCAGCTGATGGAGATGGGTTTGTTCAGTCATCTGCAGAAGAGGAGGCTCAGCTGTGACCTTATCGCTTTCTACAAAGATTTGAAAGGAGGTTGTGGTGAGGTGGGGGGCAGCATCTTCTCCCATGTAACTGGTAACATGACTAGAGGGAATAGCGCCAAGTTGTGGCAGGGAGTATTCAGCTGGATGTTAGGAAATACTTCTCCAAGAGAGTGGTGAGGCAATGGAACAGACTGCCCAGGGAGGTGGTGGAGTCTCTGTCCCTGAAGGTGTTAAAATAAATGTTTATATGTTATACTGAGGGACATGATTTAATGGGAAATATTGGTGATAGGTGGATAGTTGGACTTATGGATGATCTTGGAAGTCTTTTCTAACCCTGGTGATTCTATGCTGCTTTGTTTCCTGAGAGCTACTTCTTGAAAGTGCCACCACCTTTGTTCGTCCTTCATGACAAATAAGTGAGATAATCAGGGCAGGAGGAGTAAATAGAATCATGTGGAATGTAAATCTTCGTAGTTTATTTCAGCAAAGGATAAATATCTATGTAATCTTCTGAATAGAACCATGATGTTTGGATTTTTTTTCTCTTTTTTTTTTTTTTTTTTTTTTTTCCCTCTGAGCTCTTTCATGATCTGCCTGAAGATATTCCCACTTACATTTGGGGTCATCCTCAACTACTCTGGGCAACATGCTCCAGTACTTAAAACCCTCATAATGAAGATTTTCTTCCTAATATCTAATCTAAATACCATTTAGTTTATACCCATTACCCCTTGTCTAATCACTAGTTCCTCATCATTTTTCCTATAGGTTCCCTTTAGGTAGTGGAAGGTTGCTAATAAGATCTACCTAGAGCCATCTCTTCTTCAGGCTAAAGAGAAAAGTTTAGGCTAATGATCAAGTTAGTTGTGATTGGAACTCAATTGTTAACATTTTTTCATCATTTTGATTCCTACCCTCCAGCTGGATGCAGCATCTGTAATATCCATGATACATCTCTGTCTGGGAAGTATGACTATTGAGGTATCATCGGTCTGAGATGAAAGCAAGAATTATAAATATTCACTCATGTTTTTTGTTCACTCAGATACAGATTTTAGAGGATTTTTGAAGAGGCCTTGGGAGTTTCTTCAAGCCCAATGGAAGAGGAAGGAAGCAAATGGCAGCTAAAGCTGAAGCCTGGAATCTTAGGTATAAAATACAGGTAAAGTTGGACACCAACTGACTTGATGAAAGCTGTGATAAACCTTCTAGCACAGCCTTCAAGAGTCGGTCCCCATGGAACTGCATAATTTGACTTTCTCTCCTCCCCCTTATATGTTCTGTCTAGACAGAAACATTTTCTTTTTTATTTTTGTTCAGTCCTCTGATCAAATTAATTTTGGCTTTCAGTAAGTATTAGCCTCTAAGAAATTCTTTGCAATATTACTGCAAATCGTGATGTGGAAATATATCAAAAATCTGCAAGGATTTATTTCAAGACACTAATTTATTTCACTATTAAACAATGCTCTTGCAATGGCAAAAGGAATTATTATTTTAAGGGCTTTTTAGAAACAAGTTGGACAATTCCAGAATTTACATCCCTTTTAATGGAAACACAGATCTCTTGCACTTGACCTATAAAATGAAGTAGGTTTTCTGTACTTAAATAATATATAAGACAAATTACTCTGTTACGTGTTCAAGCATAAAAATGTTGATCAATGTTCAATTTTAACTGTCTTCAGATATTTATGGAGTATGTCTCTGTTGAAGACTCTTCTTTTAGGGAATATAAAATAATTTCACACTTATTAAGCTCACTTTGATGGCTGCAGGGAAGAAAGTGCCTTCGTTTCTGAATAGCTCACAATTCTATATATCCATTAACAGCACTTGTTTTACCTTTTACCTTTTCTACATTTTGCCTTGTTTTACTCTTTCCTGGCTTCTTCTTCATTCTGTTTGGATTTTAGAATTTACACAGAGTTGAGTACAAAAAAATATTAGAACTAGTAAGTTCTCTTTTTCATCCGCAAGTACCAGTACTGAATTCATTCTTTGAATTAATGTATTTTTATTAACATAGCTGTCCAATATGCTAGGATTTCCTTAAATTTATATTGCTGTTAGTACTGACTTGCAAATGCTTCAAGGCATGAAGTGCATCTCTTAGTGTTTTGTAAAATAGCAAACAAACAAGTAAACAAAACAACAATGGGTAATGCAATGCTTGGAAACAGGTAAAGCTAAATTACATTTGAATGGCACCTCACAGAGAAAACCAGCTAACAAAGTGGTAGATAAATGAATTTCAAGCCATTGCCTTGAAGTAAATTATCTTTAGAAATAGCCACATGCTGAATGATTCTGTATTCTTGAACACTGTGGGCTGTTTCATGAGCAGAACTTTATGCACAAATAACTAGTTATGAAATTTGGGACTTACATTACGGTAAAATAGCATCATCAGTGTAGCTGAGCTTTTTTTTTATTTTTTTTTTTCCTTTTATTGCAGTTCTAGAAGCATTTTTATCACAAAATTTTGGTCTCATAGCTAATCTCATTCATTAAACAATAACACAATAACATCATCTTAGTGGGAATTAACTCGTCTTTTCCACAGCTGAATTCCTAGGAGAAACTGTGCTTCTTATAGAAAAGCTTAAATTTCAAGCTTTTGCATTACTGTAAAGGCAATATTACTTACAATTTTCTTGCACAATTCAATTCTTTACCTCAGTGAAGGTCTAATTTCCCTGATTTAAATGCTGTTTTCTCTAATTGCTGATGAGGAGCAGGAACTCCTCTACACTATCCAGAACTGGACAGATTCAGATCCAAAACTGAAGCTGTTCTAGAACTGCTATGGAGAGTGGCTAGATGACAACATTTAGCAGGGAAGTTAATTATGGAAAGATGCAAAATATTTTCCTTCATTTTTAATAAGGAAATTATGTGCCTGTGTCACCCTCTAGTGGCAAAAAGAAACCAAACAAACAGTTACTACTTACTTTTAATGCTCAGAATCTATATGTTTTAATTGAATCATTAGGTGTTCTCCTGCAAGTGCAGTGAAAGCCTCAAGGTAAATTTTTGGGCAGAGAGAATCTCCATGGACTTGTATAGTCCCTCAGAAATAATTCAGAGCTTTTATTTAGCTTAGCAACAGTAAAATTTGAATTTCTTTTCTTGTACTGTGTTAAATCCCAGTTCCTAAGGTGCAGTTAATATGAAGACCTCAGTTTTCTCACAGAAAGAAAAGTTTAAAAGCTCTGTATCATACCTGTCAAATGCTGCTGTCCTGTTTCTGGACCAGCTGGTTTGTATGCAGTTTAATGTCTTCACAGTGTCCATCCCAGCACTTCCGTTTCCAAGATCAACATAACGAATACTAATACATCTGCAGTAGAGATGTGCTTCAGTTTCAAACAACCAAGCCAGCCCAGAGGGCTAATGAAAACTTTTCAAAATCTGTTTTTGTTTTGTTCTTAGTTTTTATAATTTTATTATTATTATTTTAACTTTGCCTTCCTATCCTGGAGACTGAATAGTCTATTAACTCATCAAGAACCATCAGTTTAGGCTGAATACTCTACTGATTCTTTTACACAGTGCATACTCCAAAGTACTTGCCTGTAAGTGGAGAATTACAGTTTATCTCATAAAAGCGAGGATCATCTCAGAGTTTAAGGTGTTCTTAGGAAAAATGAGAAGTCTGTCTCAGATTATTGTGATATATAAAACTTTTAATAAAGGTCTATGAAGATAAAAAAAACTACCTAAGGAAGTATCAAATAGATTTTTTTATTAATAAATCAATCATTTTTGTTAAATTCCAAATTATACAGGATGCTGAATGTTTTCAGTTGTATGTACATACGTTGTCTTGTGCAAACTGACCATTCAAACAATAAACTCTAGCAGGAGTTTGGTAGACCACACTATTGAACGTAGTTACCTAAACACAGTTGTTTTTCAAGTAAGCAGACTGAAAGTTACCAAATACGTATTACATCTCCCAAGATATAAGAACACAAAGCACAGCAAATGGAAAATGTAATATAGATGTCTGTGTTCAGAGTGTGTTCCTATAAGCATAAATTGCCTGTGGATTAAAAAAACAAGACTGAAGAAATTGCTGCTATGTAACTGAATATAAGTAGTTCCCAAAGGTTTAAAAAAAAAAAAAAAAAAAAAAGTGCAAACACTATTGAAGCTGTTGTGTAACCAGGAAGTACAGCTCAGAAGGAAGTGAAACCACAGACTTGCCTTTAAAACGTGCGGCCAATCAAAATGTAGAAATGACAAATATCAAACCCTTAGTCCCCTAGAAAACATCTGGCCTTCCTCATGAAAAATAAAAAGTGAGGCATTTGCTTAAAGGTGAGTGATCAGGACAAAATAACTACATATTCAGAGTCAGTAGCACAGACTCAGAGATTTATTTATCAGCTTCACAATAACAAAGTCATTAGGGTGCTATTTTGTTCTGGGCTTTAGAAACAAAATATATAACAAGGGAAAATGACTTTTGACTTTGGGGCAGAGTTTTCTATTTCTGGTTCTCTATCTGCAGTCCTGAAGATTCATCTGTTCTATTGTGTCCCAAGAAAAGGCACAAACTTATCCAGAAGGAATACTCCTGGCAACCTTTTCTGACTCTGTGGTTTCTTTTTATCTACATAAGATAAGTGGCATCCTCTGAAAGGATGGGAGATGCATTTCAAAATACCCTTCTGTTTTCTGAGAGAAGGTACGAGTCACAAGTTTCAGTGTCCCATAGCAATACCTTAACCATAAAACTGGTGGACAAATGTCTTGTCTGGTAAATAATTATCCAAAGTAAAATAACTTTCAACAGAAGAAATTGCTAATTAGTAAGTGCAGGAATCGGTCTGATAGATAATGCCATTTCAGAAACCTTCTTTCCTTTCCTAGCAAAACTTTTGAATCATGAGAAGACAAAACTATGTAACGTGCTAAAAGCTTTTTTATGCAGATGGCACCAAGTTGGAAGGGAGTGTTAATCTTCCAGAGGGGAGAAAGCCACTACAGAGGGACCTGGATAGACTGGGTCAATGGGCCAAGTGTCGGGTCCTGAGTTTTGGTCACGACAACCCCAGGCAACCCTACAGGCTTGGGGAGGAGAGGCTGGAAAGCTGCCTGACGGAAAGGGACCGTGGTGTACTGATTAGCAGTTGGCTGAATGTGAGCCTGCAATGTGCCCACGTGCCCAAGAAGGCCAATGGCATCCTGGCTTGTATCAGGAATGGTGTGGTGAGCAGGACTAGGGAAATAATCCTGTCCCTGTGCTCGACACTGGTGAGGCCTCACCTCGAGTACTGCGTTCAGTTTTGGGCACCTCAGTACAGAAGGGACACTGGGGTGCTGGAGCAGGTCCAAAGAAGGGCAACAAGGCTTGTGAAGGGCTTGGAGAATATGCTCTATGACGAGTGACTGAAGGAACTGGGGCTGTTTAGTCTGGGGAAGAGGAGGCTGAGGGGAGACCTTATTGCTCTCTTCAAATTCCTGAAAGGTGACTGCAGTGAGAGCAGGGTTGGTCTTGCTGATGACAGGTGAAAGGCCTCATTGCACCAGGGGAGGTTTAGGCTGGATATCAGGAAAAACTTCTTTACAGAAAGGGTTGTTAAACATTGGAATAGGTTCCCCAGGGATGTGGTTGAATCATCACCCATGTATGTGTTTAAAAGCTGCTTGAATGTGGTGCTCAGGGACATGATTTAGCAGAGAGTAGTTAATTAGGGTAGTATGGTTAGGTTGTGGTTGGACATGATGATCTTTAAAGTCTTTTCCAACCTGAGAAATTCCATGATTCTATATATATACTGCCATTCCCCTCTCTTCTCCATTTTTCACAATTTGGTATTAATTAGTTCCTTTATTATTATTTTTTTACCTGGTAAATTCCTTTTTCTGTTTCTCGTACACAAGAATATTACTTGAAATGCAGTAAAAGACACCTAAAAACAAAAACATCTAGGAAGTGGGCTTATGGTAATTATTGGAGCAGGGTAGAATGGCAGAATGGAGGATACTTTTGGGGTCTCACTAGATGATATCTAAAGGTTCCTTCCAACCCCTACAATTCTGTGATACTACAGAGAAATAGTAAAAAGATCATTATATAACACCTATGTGTATCAATATAGATGTTGATCTGTGTCTAATTATCTATACATGGGGATTATCTGTCTTGTCACATTATAATTTCTTTCTCCTCTGTCCTGGCAGTACTTCAACTTTGATCTACATGTTTTATGTTCTTGTTGAATACTTCCATAAGGCACTGCATTTTTTGCTAGCAAAATTAAATTGCGACTGACACCATCTGTGTAAATGTGTTGGATCATACATATCATCAAGATTGCATAAGAAAACATAGAAGAAAAGCATTGCAACAGGTTAAAAAAATACAGCAAGTATATTGACAACATTTGTCCAAGAAGTATATTCAGTGATCAATTTATTTCAGGCCTCTAAAATCTATTAAGTTAGATATGCAAGACAGAGGTTCAATCTGACTCTAAAATCCTGGATTACTTTTTAAAAAAGATGTATTATAGATGGACTATGTTGATCCAGAGTAACTGATGTATAAGAAGCAACAGCAACATTAAAGCACACCTTTTATGTGCTATTGCTTGGAGAGCTATACAGTGGGCTTTGTTACTGTGGCTGATAAGCTGCAGAAGTCTGTCGAAAACTGGCACTGCATCCACTGGGTGGCAGGCAAACCTCTCCTCAAGCCTGAAGTGATGCTGAAAAACTAGCATCATACTCACATCTGAACACTTTGTAAAACTCATGAGACTTTTCTGTACATCCAGTGAATCAGTTGTTGTTTCCTTATGGACCTTCTGATTACCTCTAGGAATATTATCTCTCTTCCACTTCAAAACACAGTCCCCATGCTGTTTTAATTAGATTGTGATTAGTTCAGTGAGTAGACCAGGGAAAGGCTGTTGATGTAGTCTACCTAGACTTCAGCAAGGCCTTTGACACTGTCTCCCACAGTATTCTCCTGCAGAAGCTGACAGCCCGTGGCTTGGATGGGTACACTCTTGGCTGGATAAGGAACTGGCTGGAAGGCCGGGCCCAGAGAGTGGTAGTGAATGGAACTAAATCCAGCTGGCAACCTGTCACGAGCGGTGTTCCCCAGGGATTGGTGCTGGGGCCTGTCCTCTTCAATATCTTTATTGATGACTGGATGAGGGCATTGAGTGCACCCTCAGTAAGTTTGGAGATGACACCAAGTTGCCTGGAAGTGTCAATCTGCCTGGGGGTAGCGAGGCTACAGAGGGATATGACTTTTAAAACACTCTTTTAGTGAATTCATGTTTGTGGTTGCAATCATTACAGGTGTCTGTTTGGCTGTAAACTTGCATGCAGGTCACTGCTTGAATCCAATCCAAGCATCACAAAGACCATTTTCCTGCTCTACCTGGTGTAACTGTTACTGAGGAATGCATTGCTGGAATTCCTTCCTTCCAATAGAACAAAGTTCACAAATGCCTTAGGTGTTAAGGATGCCAGGGTCTTTTCAAGACAGTAAAGAGAAGTTGCAGCATTCTGATTATGCTTCAGAAAGAGTAAATTTCCTTTAGGTCCCCAGAGTCTTTCTGTACTCTTTGTACAGAGAGTCTTTTCCATTATCAACACTTCAACTCAATGCCTGAGAGATTCAAAATTAGGGGAAAAATAAACTAGTAGGGAAAAGGATAACCCAAGATTTATCTACACCTTAATCTAGAGCCTGGGTGTCCAACCTTTTAGTTTGCCTGGGCTGCATTCAGTGAAGAGGAATTCTCTTGGGCTGCGTATAAAATATATATAGTTAATATTTTTAAGTAAAAAAGCATAAAACTAGTAGGGTATTCAACCTCATTCTTGTGAAACTAATGTATCAATGTCTGGTTCAATAGCAGTGGGTGCAATTAGTGAGATCTCAAGGTATGTGTTAGAGATTTTTGACCTAATTTTACTCTTCATGCACTTCATCCTTGAAAATAGTTGTTCACAAATGCATGCACTGCCAAAAAGCAATGACATGAATAATGTCTGATTGTAAAGCAAGGGATATTTTTGTCTGCCAAAATAAGTCTTATAAAAGTCTAGTAAAGAAACATGATCAAATTTTTCTTTCAGTTGAATGTCTGATTGCAACTCTGTACATTCCATTTGAAAATTTGCAGGTAATGTATTTATGTCACCTGAAAATAGAATCAACAAATATACAAAAAAAATATGATCTTTTTGGAACTCTTGAAACCTATTTTTAAATTCCCTTATCAAATCTGAAAGCATAGATGCATACTTTTTTGCTATTCACAAGACTGTGTTAAGACAACGCATAAAATTATTTGCTGTAGCTTGAGCTTGCCATAGTTTTAACTCTCATTTTGAACGCTGTTATGGTTTGAAACATGGTTTGTACAGATAAGTTGACTTTCACCTTGAAGAGACATGCTTAATTCATTTAGTTGAGCAGTCAAATCCATAAAATTTCTAAATCTGTAAGCTATATATCATTATCCTGTTTTCCTTTTGATTCTGTAAATTATTTGATTTCATTTTGCAAATTATATGATCGTTTCAGCATTTTGAAGGGACTTATCCACCTTACTTCAGAAATGCAAACAGCGTTCCCCTAACCAGCATCCATACTTTTATGGAACTCCTAGAATTGTGATGATTCAGACCCTTGTACTTCATGAAATACACAGCTTTGGTGACAATGTGCATGACATTATCAGTTTTTAAAGCTGTTGTATATAAATTTTCTTCATGTGTGACGCAGTGATATTTCATCATATGTGAGCTGCCAGTTAGAACTGCATCATCTACTAATTTTATATGTCCCTCTTTTTACCAACAATCACCAGGGCACTACAAGCACAAAGGCATGTAGGTAGGTTGAAATGTTGTTGTTGCGGGTGCAAGAGGTGGAGTTAGCACTGCATAGCACCCTCCTCTCCACAGCATTCCATTCTTGCTTACATAGTCTATGCACAAGCTACATGCAATCAACTCATGAAAATTATTGCTACAAATTAAGTACTAATCTTAAAAGTTTACAGTCTTGTGGGGCCACTTTACGAGCTGTCTAGGTGCCACATGCATCCCATGAGCTGCACTTTGGACAAGTTTCATCCAGAACATTTATTCTAAGGTAATTTGAGAATTAAGGTGTTCTTGAAATGTTTTCAGGAGAGTTTATTTTGAGCGTTCCACTAAAAGAGTTTTTGTCATACCAGAAACACGAATGCAAATGGAAGTTTCACAGAATTAAATTTCTGCTCTGAATTAGAGGTGATTCTTATTCAGCTGGCCTCAGGACAGTTGTTGCAGCAAAGTTACAAGGAAAACATCCTCTTGCACAAGTTTCCTCCTTGCTTTTCACAACAGATGCATTAAAAGCTTCTGTGTCACCTTGATGCTGCCCTTAGTCTAACAGCTGTCAGCTTAAGCAGGTGTAACTGACTGTAATCTACCAGAGAATAAAAGCTCTTTGCACTCCTGCGTAAGTGCACAGATTTCTTGCACCCAGAAGAGGAAACGAGAGTGAACACAGACCTCAGTTTTAACTCTAGATATTTCAACCATATGCAACACTTCTTCCACTCAGCCCTGTTCCTTTATATGTGCAGTGAAACAGCAGGAATAGCTATTTGCTTTGTAGCTGTCAGAGTCTCCTGTTCTGTAGAACAAGCTGTACAGCCAGATCTCTGTTGCACATGCCTGGGTCTCTGACCCTTGCCTACCTTACGAAAGAGGGCAGTCGCAGTTAATTTTTTGAAACAACAGTGACTACTTGGCAGATGCCTAAATATGAAGCATGGTTAATAAAACAGCATGACTAAAAGGACTTTAACAGAGCCATGTTTGCTTTCAAAATCTCTTTCACTCAGCATTCTCTATTCTAATACTTCTACCTTATTTTTGCTTATTCCTTCTCTCTTATCTTTGGTTTCTTTTCACTGGCCATTCTAGACCACTGTTTTTGGGAAACATTTTTTGTATTTCGCTCTTTCCCTTTCTCTCTAATAGATACCATCATCTTTAAAGAGCAGCCACTCCTTCCCCCAGCTAAGTACTGTCTCAGCAGGCAAAGAGGAGGAGGAGTCTTCTCTAAAATGCTTTGAGATTGCCCTGTTAAAATATATATATAAATAGAGCTACAGACATTTTAACAGGGCTTTGAACAATCATGTCTTTCATTCCCTTATGGCCTATTGTGCTGCTGGCTTTTTATTATTATTCAGGGCGTTTCAAAAATAAAAAATAAATCCAAATGTTTTATGTGAAGACACCAAGAGTTTGTTTGGGTTGAAAATAAATTAATAACTGCAGTTCTAGCAGTTGGAGCTGTGAGCAGATCACAGTTGCCTGGCAGAGACCACCTACAGAAGGCACATCAGGAGGCCAGAATAGGCTCCAGTGAAGGAACGCAACAAAAGTATGAGCAGACCTGGTTCTGGTTAAATACTTCCACATGAGCCTGGCTGCTGGAGTGGTTTACCCAGCTTCTATCTGTCTCAAATTCACTTCACTACTCCCATGTCTTTCTGGCATCACCCCCAACTGTAACTCATGGCAATTTCAGGGAAAATGAGGAAGCATGGGATTTTTTTAATCCTTCCTTTATATTTATTTATTTATTTATTTATTTATTTTAACTAACTGATGGGAGCACGTGATTGACTGATATCCAACATTGTTCCTGAAAGTATTATACACCTATCTAGAAGGCTTTTGCATACTCTACCAGAAGTGTTTTTTTTTCTTTGTGTGTGTGCAGTTATATTTATTATTATTACTATTTTAGGTGCTGACTGTATTTTATAAATAGCCAGCAAAAGTACTCTATCTCCATTTTTGTTTGCCAGCTCAGCCTGTCATCCACAGAGAATTCTGCAGCATACTGGCAATTCTAGTGAGGGCTCCTCTGTATGCATACTTGAAAACAACTTGCTTGGTCTGTTTTCCCTACTGACACTGCTGGGGAGAGAGAGAAGTGTTTTTACCATTAGGTTCACGTCTTACCTCCCATGTGATCTGCATTTATTGAATTAACATCAAATCTTAAACTTCCCATCTCCTTCTCCATGAAACTGGGTGTATGATAATTTTTGAAAAGCTTACATATACACCTTTGTTTTGTTGTGTTAAAGAAGTAATATGTGGCAGGAGGCAATTAGGAGGAGCCTCTGAGAATCCAACCTTGACTTTGCTGTTTCAGTTTAGAGACTTAAATAAACCAATCTGATACTCCTTGTGAAATTAAGTGGAGCCAATGACAGTCAGGATATCAAAGGAGAGGTATCTCAAATCAGACTCCAAAGAAATCGCAGTGCTATTTGGAGCCCTTTAATGACTGCCACTGTAAGTGTGGGACGTGGAACATCAGGTTGCACATGACAAAAAGAGCTAACCTCAGATGCATGAAAGCTCCAGTGGAACATCATGCAGAAAACTAAACTGCAGTCAGCAGTTTAAAAAAAAAAAGAGCTTAATTTCCACTTTTTTTTTTTTTTTTTTTTTTAGTAGTTTTACTGATTTGAATCAGAAAACAAGATTGTCTATTTCTCTTGTAATAGTGAGGATGAATTTGATCTGAACGGAGTTCTAAACTGTTAGACTCCTTTTAACAAATAATTTGCTAGATTTCCCTTTAAAAACAATGTGTACCTTTTAAAGTTGAGTTACAAGATCAGTAATGCAGAAGAGAAAATCAATCAGGTATTTAAATGCAGGAGGCCTAATGTTCTGTAGGCCTTGCTCTCATATACATTCTTCTGCATGTTGGCTCTGACCAATTCAAAAATAGGTACTAGAGTTCAAGAAAGGACTAAGAGGAACATCTGACTGAGCTGAAGCACATTCTTGAACCAGGCATGGCAAGGAATATCACAATGAATTATTCCTGGAAACCAATGACAGACATTGAGAGAGGATGGCAACCAGAGAGGAGCACAGAAACATTTGAAAGTTGAACATTTTCTCTTTTGTGTTTGTGCACATTGGATTTGGAATCCAATGCCATGGAAGTGTAAAAAAATTTCAACGACATTATGGAGAGCTGAGCCATAAGCATATTGAAGTGGAATAACGACTACACAGCAGGTCCTAATACTGTTGTCGTGTTTGTAGAAGCCATGTAGAGACACCGTCACTGCCAACTTTCTGCTGGTTCTGCTTTGCCATGGATTTCCTGTTTGAGCAGGACAGGTTTCTCTGTGCTTCATTCCTAGTCTGTAAAACAGGGATTAAAAGCTTTCTGATTTTAGGTGATGCTCTGAAAATAACCACCCAAACCATACTGCAGTATTTATGTAGAAAGGGTATATGTTCCTGAAATAAGATAAATAAGTGGAATAGTGACTGGGAAAGAGAGAGAATACATATATACTATAGTACAATATATTAGAAATTTTAGTCAGATGAAAAGATGAAAAGAGCTTAAAATGTAAACTTGGAGAAAAGGTTAAAAAAAAAAAAAAAAACGGCTCAGAGGACAACTTATGTTTTTAAAGTCCACATGGAAAAAAGAAAGCAAAAGTAGCAATTGTAATATGTTCAGCAGTTGTGGAGAAATGAAGGTTCACTTGATCTGTACAAGTTTACTTGTGGAATGTGGTACTACTTGACAAAGCACAAATGTATACTGTGACCAAAGATTGGGTATGTGTTGAACAGAGAGAAACATTCACATATGTTTAAAAAATCCGAAGAAATAGTTAGAGAATTCTACTTGCAATAACAGTTGTCATTCACATTTTAAAAGCATTATTTTCAAGTACTGATTAAAAAAAAAACAAAACAAAACAAAAAAACAGGTAATTTGCAATTTTTTTTGTATTTCTGGAAAACTTTTGCATCTGATAAAAGTTATACTTTCATCATCAACTAAAGTTCACGAATCATTCAGTTGTTAAAGTGTATGAGCAATTGAATATTCTTTAAGACTTATGTGTAATGATCCTTTATTACTGCTATAAAGATTTTGGAGAAACTGTATCACAAATATGTAAAACTATATAAAGTTATTTCGCTTTAGTTCCCATAACCTGATGGGATGAGGTTAAAAATACATATTTATACTGCAGAATCAAACCTCACAAAAGGAAATGCAGACTACTGTTTATTTTACAACATAACGTCACTGGCAATCATATTGTCCTTTCACAAACATACACGGCAGGTGTTTTATAATCTCTGGTTTTTAAACCCTTTGAAAGCAAAACAAAAAAAATTTACTAGGAAGTTGTAAAAACATATATATATTTATATATATATATACATAAAACCAACCCAAATATTGCAATGGCTGCCTTCCAGATAAGAAAGATGGATGATTTGGATTGGGTGCTACAAAGAGGATTCCGATGCTGATCAGACTATTCAAGAAGGAAATTATAAAAAACAATGAGAACAATTTTTCATCTTTTCACATCTGGGAAATAGTTGTTGCATGTGATTATTGTAAGTATAAAGAAAAGCCCTGGATTGGTTTGTGTGAGTGGAGATCAGAGGATGTTACCGGAAGCACTGGGTCTTCATTCCTTTCTTCTCTTTCTATAGAAAATTAAAAAAGAAAAAAAAGAAAAAAAAAGATAATTCTGCTGTTTGTCAAAGTATAACTTTGCAGCTAGCAGTATCTAGAGAACAGAGGGGTTTAAAATAATAAAATGAGTTGGAAGGGATTTATGATTTTAAGAACACTTGAAATTAGCAAACTGGAATGCAAAATGTTTTTTAGAACTGACTTAAGAATTAATTTGCATAGTGAGGCAGAATATTGGATCAGAATCCTTGAGTTTTGTTAATACTGAACATGTGAAATTTGGATATAGCTTTTGTGAATAAGTCCTGTTTCTTTAATGAAGGAAAGCGGAGATTTGCAACAGGTGTCTTGAATTTTGCTAGATGTGAAGTAAGATGTAAAGGGTTTGGAAGACTTTAGGTTAGTTGCTGTTGCTTAACCTGTCTCCAGGGACCCAAATCTATGCACTAAGGTAATTCAAGATACTCTTTTCAGATTATTCTTTGAGGAAAAGATCATGAAAGACCTAGAGTAAATACATTTAGCAGAGAAAGCGAGACAAGAAAAGGTGGTTTAGAGATGGTAAAGTAAATGCAGTGCAATATAAAGACAGAGAAAAAGTAGCACCCTTCTCCTTCTCTGCACACACACATAAGTTGTTTACAAAAGTGCCTTGTAGTGACTGCTGGTGGTGTCACTCCGTCCCATGCCCCAGAGCTATCACCGGGTCTCATGGGAGATGTGACTGCAGCATCGGACATGGGACTGTTTGTTCACTCACTTTCTGTGAAGAGAGTTTTGAACTGTGTTTTGAATAGACAGCATTTTCTTTGTGTGGTTGGTAAATAACACAGAGCAAAGTTAGTCAGCAAGTTGCATAGCTTCTGCATTCTGATTCTTTGGAGCCCTTTTGTACCAAGCTTGACGGGATGTTTTTAACAGAATGTGACCTCACTGGTATATCAGAGGTAAGGAAAAAAGTCATTGGGGCTGTTTAGGAATATTTTGCTTAGAACTGACTAAAAATGCTGCTTTAAAATGACTTTTGGAAAGAAGAAGGTTTCACTGTTGTCTGGCCAATGATTTTTTTTCAGTGAAAATCAGAGTCTTTGTAAGGTATAGTAGGTTCTCTTTTTTTATTTCATACTTGTGGATAAAGACACTTATTTGAAAGTCTCAGCACTGTTATATACTTTCTCTAATGTATCAAGCAAAAGTGATAGAACATCATGTTTTCTTTCTAAAACAGAATACAATAAGTAGATCGAGTCCAGTTCTTCATCCAAATCCTCAAAGCAGCAGCACAAGAACTGAGGTGGTGGCAAACCCAGTGAGACCAGCAGACAGTGGCCCTCTGGACCCCTGTGCAGACTCACCTGGTAAAGGTAAGGCAAAATTGATATCAGTGCATTTTCTGGCTAAGACCACACATGTTTTCATCACAGATGTGTGACCGTGGTTGGTAGTTTCACTCCTGCTGCAGGCAGGGGGTCAGTGGCTGTGCGGTGCCCCCCACTCCTCCCTCTGCTGGCTGGAGCGTGGTGGGCAGGAGGGAGAGGGCACTGCTGTCAGGTGCATTTTGGGGTTTCTTCAGCCTGTTCCTTTTGGGCCCTTCGCAAGGATGGAAGCATTAGAGTGTAGCAGCGTATGGTTAGAAGGGGATTTGAAATGGAGTGTTTGAGTTATTCTAGAAGATTTTTTTTAAAAAACATGTGGTTTAAGATGTTTGTATGTATACATGAGATAAAAGTATTGTTGGCTCAGGCTCAACAATCTGAGTGGTTTGCTTATATTCAGGATCTAAAGGGGTTTCATGAAAAATGAAAGAAAAGTGCATTATTACACAAAATAGCCTTATGAATAACAGGTATCTCGCTGTTCTGAAATTGAATTAACAGTACGTGATGTGTTTTATTATGTGCACCAACTGAACAACAAAGCTTCATTGTTTTTGCAGAGAACAATCGTGGTGTTTTTTTCTTTTTCCAAACAGTGCAGGTGACTTAAAAAAAAAAGTGGAAAAAAAATAAAAGGGGTGATCACTGGTAGAGTAGTGGAAGGAAATGAAATTTTCAGAGTGTATAAAGCTGTTATTCATACCTGAACTTGAAAAACTTACTTTTAGATTTCTTTGTTATTCAATTTGGAAAGTTTTGCAACATGAGTCCAGCTGACAAACTGCTTTCTGGTAAACAATCATGGAAAGGTTTACTAATTAAATCATAACTAGCTTGAGCTGCATTTTACTCTGAAGCACATAAGAAATGAGAGCATTTTTGTTATGAGAAGTTAGAAAATGAATTTTCAGACTTCACCAAGTACTGTAAAAGACAATACAACATGTTGCTACTCCTAGTGAAGCAGGTAGTCTTTGTTTTGACAAAGCATTTGCAGTGACACTTTCATGTCAAACTTGCTACTGTACTTTGATCCACTGGTGTGTGGTAGATAAGCTGCCAATGCTGTCCTAATTAAAGCAAATATTTCCTCTGAAGAGGCTTCTAGAAACAAGCATATTATCCCTGTATAATCATGAGGGCGATTGAAGGTGATAAAAGTATTGTTACAACTTTGTTATTTGTGTTGTAGTAATACTTCCAGCCTACTCATGAGACAGATGCTGGACAATGTACAATTAGAAACAGATTTTATATGCTGGACAGCAAATGATATAGACATGGGACAGTAAATAAAACCAACATGATGAATTATTCAAATTGCAACCAAGGTGTTAACATGGAGTTTTCTTTTTTTGATATCTTTCTCTGACAGTACATGTTAGTAGTGTTAGGTGATGATTTTTTTATAGTATCTCATCTCCTCCAGGTAAACTGCCACAAATACTTGGAAGCTTGTTCTCTTTTAGTCTTTCTGTCAGGAAGATGTTGTGGGGAATGAGGAAATTTAGTAGAAATTTAGTTTCTCCCTGAATTCGAGTGTGGTCATACAAAAGTTGAATAGGAGTAGGCTGATCAATATTTCTGAAAATATATAAACCAGTAGAGGTCAGTACAGAGTGCTGAAATGGAAGTACAAAGTCATGTAAAAAAAGGCCTGTGTATTTGTACTTACAATTTTAAGTTTTCATTTAAAATAGGGTAAAGGCTTACTGTGGTTTACAGTTGCCGTCTTTGAAGAGATGCATTAAAAATACGTCAGATAAGGTGGTAATTACAAACTGCTTAAATAGGCTTCTTTAAGCAGTAATGTTCATGTTGCAGCATTAGTATCTTGTGCAGAGTTGCTTATTTTGCCTAATCGTTATAAAAGCAAATGTGTAATATTTATTATATATGTTGTAGTGACAAATGCATCCAGTGGACGGTTATGTAGCAAATTAGGAGAAAGAGTAACTTCTAGGGATCAAGTTTTCAGTTACTTGAATTTAAAACAGGATTTTTTTTTTCTCTATTTAGGTAACAAACTTGGCTAATTAAAATCAAGTCTTGCTTTTCAAGTCCTTATCTTCCCTTGTGTGTGTGTGTACACACACACACACACACACACACACACACACACACACACACACATGCAGACAGACTGTGTAATAAATTGAATTATCTTTTGTTTCGCTTTTAAAGCCGTTGTTTGCTCGTGGTTTCCTTTTGTGATATAGAGCAAGGAAAAGAATCAGCGTTTACAGTCTGTGCATGAAAAGATCCTTCAACATGTATTAGCTGCAAAAGCTCATCTCTGAAAAGCTTCTGTTCAGTATGCTTTCTGTGGATCTAAAAAGAACAACCTGTATGTTCCTATTATGTTCCCTTGCATTTTAACTTTTATTTAACCTTGAAAACTCACTTGCTTTTAAATTGTAATAGTTGAATATTCAGGAAGTCTAAAAACTTTATCACTAGATAAAGATACTATAATCTATTTTGATTTCAATATTGACTTATGTCTGCTGTCTATAAGCTTAGGGAAAATTATCCCAATAACTTTAGAAAGAAGACCATGGAAATGGTGAACATTTTTGAAAATCTTCTTCTCTTGTTCTGTTTGTCTTCCATGCTCTTCTTTACATTGATAACAGAGGCATTAAAAGGTATCCAGCATATCTGAAAACCTTGTTTTCTTTTTCTGTGCTTTTTCTTGCACTTAATGGTGACAGGTATAAGACAGAGATCGAGCAACACTTTCTTATAGGCTGCTCTGTTGTGTGAACTCAGTTTGGAGTGCTTAAAGAATGGATTATTGCAGGGAAGAGATTCCCTGCTAATTTTAACAGTTGTCAGCAGTACAAACCAAGGTTGGAAGGTACTGGAGATGTCATAAACAATTCTTACATATCCGATCATGCTTTTGTCCTTATAACACAACATACAGTTTTCTCAATCCTGTTGAATTTCTCATGAGATTTATACATCTCCCTTTATAGTATAGTAGTAGTATAGTGTCATATAAAATCATGGCTTTGGCAAAGTTAAAGAAAGTCTTCATGAATCAACAATGAGGCCAAGAGATCTACAAGCTTATTTCTTTTTTCTTGAAACAAGGGAAACTTAGAAATAGCCTTGCCTATTTTCTAACACAGGAATTCTATCTAACAGGAAGCATATGAGTGATGAGTTATTAAATGACAATTTCCACTTAGATCCTACAAGTACTACTGAAGGCTTGGATGCAATTCAGTAGAATTTTTCTGAATTTAAAGGAGAGCAGAGAAACAAGAGAAACTACTGACTGAATGCAAAAGTCAAAAGCTCCTTCTTTCTTCGGATAAATTTATGATGTGAATAACATTTTGGTACACAATATTTTCCTGTACACTTTTTCACATCTGCTGGATGTAAGAGGTGTGTGAAACTGTATCTTGCTGAGGCACAGCAGAAGTGCTTGTTTGCTGTAGTTGATATTTTCAACAGTTGTGGAAGGAAGCTTTCCCCATCACTTTTCTTGAAAAATGGTAGAAAGGTTGAGACTAAATGGTCTGGTTTTAGCCAGTCAGTGTTGAAGTCCAAATGTCCAAGTATTTGTATTGCTTCAATTAAGTTTGTTTACGTGTTAAATTTTATGAACATCTGGTCTGCCTTTTTCTGTAACATATGGGATATAAACCTCCCCCCAAATCAGGAACAAAAATAATGCTGCTGGAAACATGTACTTCAGTCAAGTATAATGTTATGTTAGAAGTTTGCCACTCTTATCTAAATCTATACAAATTATAGAAGATAACAGCAGAGCTAGCTGTGACTAAGAAACAGAAGGCCTATCTTAGTCATTGTAGTCCTCAGTCTCTTAATAGATAAACATTTAGTATTGTCTTGATTGTGGTATTACTCTCATCCATTTGTACAGGCATGATACCATTATATTCTTATTTTTTCCACTCTTTTCTGATGTCTTTTTTTTACTTTTTTAAAATTCTTCTTTGTATGAGAGCTGTGCAATTATTCTACTTCTACATAGCTAAGCTTTATTATTAGCATTCATTACCAAGTAATAATTTCTCAATCTTCTTTTGTGTGTATGTTTTTGCATTACCTAGTATGAAGTAAACTGCCACTGAACTGTAAAGCTGTGTGTTCTGTTTAAGCACATATTAAAAAATTGTGGGCTTGTGTCCAGGTGGGAACAGCACTAATTCAGTCTGTGGTGATCAGTAATTGAGATAGCTACACTAGTGAAAAATCTCTGCTTATAAACAAGAAAACTGTGACATTTGCACCAGAAATTGAGTTAATTAAGGTTCCTTACCTGTAATTACATTATCAATCTGCAGGCTGCAAAATAACCTAAAATAAATTAGAGCCAATAAATTCAAATGACAAACATACTCAAATAAATTTGAAGTTTAACATTCCACAGGGAGAAAAAGAAGATATATTATTCACCAATATCAGGAATAAAGGAACAATCTGAAGGGGTGCTATAATTCTGGAAAATGTATTCTATATTACAAGAAAATGTCAGTATAATAATTTCATTTTTGACGGCTCAACCGTTTTAGTAATACATATAGGTAGAGGAAATTTTGTTTTGAAGCTACTTAAGTAAAAAATTCTGTTTATTCCCTTCCACATTAGTCCTGGCAGTATAGATGATTTTTTTTTTTTTTCCACTTTGTCCTGCATGTCTATTGTGAATCTCTTACCTGTTCTTTTCACTGTGTAGCTCAAGTCAATATTAGTTTTTTGTTTTTCCTTTACTTGCTTTCTTTTGCATCAAGAGTCAGATTTAGACTCCAGACCCTTCTTAAATTCCTTACCTTTTATTGGAATCAGTAGGACGGTAAACCCAAGAATTACTGTCTTACATATCCCAGTGCCAGAAAAACAACTTATTGGTGATATGAGGCTGCAGACCTCTCATCTTTATCATGTCAATATTAAAATTGAGGCTAAAGTGGATTTGAGGCTTTCTAGAAACTCTGAAAATGATTTCCTTTTCATAGACAATTTCTCATTTGTTTCTCTCATGACTTTGTATCTCTAAGAGTAATCATAAGTGTAATAAGTGTGCTTTCAGTTTTTCTAGTACATGGTCATTATTTGGCTACAAGCGAAGTTATTTCTAAAGACCTTTATAGTTTTAATGTCTCCTCTAAAAGAGGATCTTAGGATTTGTCCTTACTATAGAATAACTCTTTTATAACAGAATTTTAATATGCCAGAGGAACTCACACAGATTATAGATATGTTTGCTCAATATGCAGCCAGCAGCATTTAAGAACAGGCTTTGCAATATTTAATAAGTACATAGTTTTACATTTTCCTTTTGTACTTTAAGGACAAACCCCAGTTTCACTTATATCCACAAGCTTTTCCCTATACTGTAAAAATGCAGGGTTTTTTTTGTTGGTCCAGAAAAAAATACGTGTTTTTGCAGACTTTTTATATGCGTATTTATATATACTGATTTTTTAATCAAAATACTTATGATTGGTATCAGAGAGCATACATACATGAATGCATATGGAAAATACTATGAAATTTATTCAGGACAATTTTTCTTGCCAGCTCACTAATATTTTTTTGTGGTATTAACAAGTTCAAATTGACATTCACTGTTTTTGAGAAATTAAGATATTTAAATTTTAAAAAAATCTTTAAATTTGAATGGAATATAGATAAAGATCTTAAAAAAAAAAAAAAAAAAGTGCTAGCTGCTTTAAATGGCATAAAGCAGAGCCACATGTCACTTCCCTGAACCTGATTCATAGAAATATTGCATTTATTTCCCATGAAAATAACTCTATTAATAGTGTTCCTATAGAAGTGTTAATCACATGACCGTGTGTCAAAAATATTCCACTTTGCTTACAGATTTATACTACTTCAAAGAAAATATGAGTAAAGATTTTCTGGTGTCTTATTGCTGGTGGTAAAGATGACCACAGAAAATGTGAATACTTAGAAGTAGCATGTGATGAAATAGAATAGCAGGTCTTTGATATCAATCTGCAGACAATGTTTTCAGTGGTTTGTATTCATAGAATCATATAATTGCCGAGATTGGAAGAGACCTCCAAGATTATCTGGTCTGACTGTCCACCCACTGCCAGTATTTCTCCACTAAATTCTGTCCCATCTCAACATCTAAAGATTTCTTGAATGTCTCTGGAGACAGTGACTTAGCCTTGGGCAGCCTATTCCAGTACCTGACCACCCCTTCAAAGAAGAAATTTTTTTTTAACATCCTAACACACAACCTGAATCTCCCCTAGTGCGACTTGAAGCCATTCCCTCTAGTTCTACATTGACAAGATGATGCACTCTGGGTTTATAGCCTTCAGTTCAGCAAGATCATGTTTGGATTGCAGCTGTGGGAAGAATCATTTTGCAGGGTCATATTTTCTTCATAGACAGGCAATATTTAGTAGCCAGAGTACAACAAGTTTATGATCTTTCTGGAAACATCATTTGGTCTTGGGGTGGTCCTCAGATCTGAGCACATCAGACTTCCTAATATCTTATTGAACGGAGAGTAAATCTGGCATTTCTTTGCAATTTAGGAGAAAGGTAGCAAAAATCTTAATACTCTGAGTCAGAGAATATCAGAAATAAAATCTTTGTATACTATGTAAAAAACGGCCTGATGTAGAGAAGAGGTATAGGATCAGTTCTGTAATATCCTTTCTATTTTTAGCTTTTCTGTTTTTCCTTGACGCAAAAGGTGGCTGAGAGTAACCTGTGTCTGGTAGGATGAAAGGAGATGTACCACAAGATCAGCTTGTCTAAACAAGGAATTAACGATGAATCTCTAGAACGAAGAGGAAGGATACAGAATATGGAGACATGGACAGGCTACACAAGAAAAACATAGAAACATTAACCTAACATGCAGGTATGGTATTAAGTAAACCAAAGCTTATCAGGAACTGGCACTACAAAGGCAAATCAAGTGCAACAGGAAGATCATCTGTCGCTACACAGGAATAAGCTGATGAAGCAAAATATGTGCTTGCTGAAGAATGGGACAAGCAATTTAATGAAAGCAGATGTGAATAAGGTTGAAGTACTTAGTGACTTCAGCAGTCTGGTTGTCGTCAAAAAAGTGTTTGTCTAGAGGCAGGGTTCAAGGAAGAGAGGAAACTACCAGCAGGAAATAAGGATTGAATTAGGGATTATTTGCAAGAACTTTACCCATACAAGTTCTTGATATGTGTGGAGTATTAAGAGAACTATATGATTGCAAGGTTGTGGAAACTGCAGAAGGTTGCCAGTATTTAGAGAAAGATTCTACCTATCTTTAAAAAAGGCCAAATGATGAAACAGGGAACTAAAGACTAGTAAGAGTTGGAAGACATTCCTGAGCAAATTGAGAGAAAAAAGTGTTTGGGAGTAGTATGGGTTTTAATTTTTGACCAGCTCAAGCACCTTACATGATGAGACAACTGTATTTGTTGTTGAGAAGAGCAGGAGGTGTTATCTGCTTTGTGTAAAAAAAAACAAACAAACAAACAAACAAAAAAAACTTACTAAATTGAATCTCCCACATTTTCATATTAAAGCTGTTTTATTAACAAATAGATGGAGTATGAAACTGAAAGAGTAGTAGCTAATGGGTCATACGCTGCTTTGATATCTGTGGTATGTTGAGTTACTCGGAGATCTATCCTGGAATCTGTCTTATTTTATATATGTCCTGGTATATAGCAGTCTACATACTGTATGCTGACAATGATAAAAGCTAACAAAACACTGTGCAATATTAACAAAATAATAGCTAGTAGATTGAAGCAATCAATTTCCTTTAAGTTGGTTCTAATTAGTCCACATCTAGAATATTGCATCCAGTCCTGGGTGATACAAGACTTCCATCAACTGGAATAAGCTCAGTGGACAGCTACTGAGGTGGCACCATTGACACAGAAAAAGTTCTGTGAAGAGACTCTGAGAAAGCAGTTTGATCTGAAGAACGGAAGCATTCAGAATGATAATAGGAACAAAAAAATATTTTAAAAGTCATGCTTAGGCAGAAAATACTGAAGAAATATTGGTGTTACTGCTTTTGAAATAATGTTTTCCTTGTATGTGAATAGTGCCTCCTGTCTCCTAAATGAGCTCACCCATTCCCATGCATCAGTTGAACTAGATTTGCTAACGACATCTAATGAATCTCTAAATGTTGAAGACATTGCCTTGTAGATTTGCAGCTGGCATAATGCTGCACTATTTAATAAAGATAAAATACCATTTTGATATAGGTAATAATGAAAAAATATCAAAATAATCATTCCAAGTATAAGCTGATGGCTTGTGCAGGTCTCTGATCCTCTTGTGCCTGCAGGAATGATCTCACCAGCAAAGGAGTGCTTGCATGGCCTATGGATTCCAAACCATGCCTTTTATTTGATTTAATACTGCTTACGCCCTATTTGGTCTTTTTCTCTCCTTGGAAGAGCTCAGAGCAACAGTGCAGTCAGGAACATGTGTGTTGCCAGCATTATGATGAAGTGAAAAGGACATAGGGATGTGGACGGTGAAAGCTACTGATGAGTGACTGGAACCTCTTTAGTTTGCACCCGTATGTTCTGACACAGGAACCAGTCTTTCAGGGAAGGCCCACTTGGGAGCTACAGGGCATGAACAGAAATGTAATCAAACCCTACTTGAACTCCAGGCTAACAGGAAATGGGTGAGCAGATGTCACAGCAATGACAGCGATAAGTAAGCCTTGCAAGACCGGGCTTGCTGTTTTAGTTATTCATTCTTGTGGTGGATGTATGAGAGTTGGATGTGTTGAAATATGACACTACAAAGCCTTATCTGCTTGCATTTGAAGAAACAGACCTAGTCAATGAGAGAAGAAGCTTTATTCTGATTGTTTCTTGTCACTTAGGACAGAGAGAAGCAAAGGAAATAGAAGCAGATGAAATCACAGTTATCAATGCAGTAACTGGGCAGGAGATGAAACTTGCAAACTTGATGCTGCAAAAGTACCTAGCGCTAAATGATAGAAGAACAAGATAATGGAGACTTCAGCTAGTTTACAGCTAATCAAATTGGGAATGTTCTTGGGCTATACAAAACTGTACCCCTCAAGAGCTCTAAGGCATGGAATACAATATTCCCTGGTATTAGGTAGAGAAATAGTGCTTTGAAATCAGTATTTACAGTTCTGGATTTATTTGCTTGAATATTTTTTTTTAATGCTTTTACTTCTGACTTTGGGAAAATGTGGTTAATGCTGCTTATTGTTATCTCTTGCAAAGAGTTATTTAATCATATTTAAACCTGTACTAATGTCACATTAAAGTATGTATCTCTAAAAAACTGCTTGAAGCACTTTTGTAAAATATATGTTATGCATGTACGCTGACAGAGGGAAAGGAAGAAGCAGAGATTGCCAGAGGCAGACAAGGCTGTGCTGAGAACATTTATTGATTGGAAACAAATTAGTTTTTTTATTTAGTTTTGGTATTTTTTTCTTCTCCATATTACATGAAGTGGTCTCTGTCTGTGTGTAATTTTTACTTTTTAGTGCAATCTGCACCTGTGGCCTTTGGACTTAATGTTTATGACAGATGGACTAGACTGTGTTTGCACCATTTAGTGTATAATCCTTCTGTATGTATCTATGCCATGGTAGGCAATGGCACTGGCCCAGTGGGCATATTTATTAGTGCAGAATTCCTATCTGTTTCCATTGTTCGGTTGCAGTGTCCTTTGAGCCTAATGCACCTTGCTTTGTACTGGGCCCACCTACAAAATATTGTTTCGTATTCATGCCAGATTATCTGCTGCAGACTCTAGTCATTTTTGTCTTTTATTTTTTTTAAGTACTCCAGTGCATTTGCCAACTAGAACGCTTAAAATGGATCAATTCCATATTGTAAATGCTCTTCTTCTCCTCTCAGCCTGAGATCTTCTTTTTGGTGCTTACTTGTTAGCTTTGTTTGCTAGTATCAAGATGCTTGATTAAAAAAAGACTGCTTTTGCTGAATTGGCTGTGTCTCATGCTACCTGAGCACCCACTATATGGAAAGCAGAAATTGTTCCTGGCAGAGCAATGGCCCTCATAAAACAAGGTGCAATGAATGCAGCCCGGCCTGCAGGAGCTGCTGGCCCATGGCTGGCAGCCTGGAGCTGTGCAGCTTTCTCCACTCCTGCTGACTTCATGTGTGACGTGTGTGGAAATGGGCTGCTGAGGCACAAGAAATGTTGCCCTCTGTATCAGAAGAACAGCAAAACTAATGGCAAGGAAATTGAAAATTGTGCAATGCTTAGATACTTGAAATATTAGGTGTTAGATCTGTGAAACAAGTAGAAGACAGGACAGAAATGCTATACCTGTAATCTCAGAGGATATTTTAGTATTGCATCTTGTTCATATAGATGTCACGATTTCATGTGATACAGTATTTTCTTGTACCTATAACAGAAACACAAAAACTCTTTTTGTTGTTTGTAGCTGTTTTAAATTTGGCATATCTGTTTTTGAGTAAAAGCCTCAACTCTAGAATTTCCATACAGTGTATGACTCAGTAAGGACTTGTGAAGGAATTTAAATTCTGTTTACAAATACTCATGTAGTTTGTGCACTTCATTCACTTTCAGTGCTGTTGAAAAATTAGCAGTTTAGAAGATCAGATACTCAAACTGTGATGGTGAACCTAAATATAGGTGAAGGACTCTTTTAAACTCTGGAGATGATTCTAGAATTTGTTATTGAAATTTGAAAATCTCATGGTGATTATATTTGGTAATCCTCTTTCATGCTCTCTGTACTTTATTTTTTTTACTGTTCCTTTAATGATAGCTGAAATAGTTTCACCAGTTTTATACATATTGATGAAATCTGTTTCAGAATGCAGTGTAGAAAATGTGCAAGCTAGTTGTGGGCAAATCCTGTTTAATACCCTTCAATATGAATCAACTGTGTGATGGTTCTGATTTTTTTTTTCTGCATTTGCTGTGGCATTATCACATCTTTCCTGATAGATTATTGCCTACCTACTCACTGAAAAAGCAGTTTTGTAAGTTGCTTTTCCCTGCCGCCAGTCAACGTGATGATGAATTATCTTTTTAAAGTAACCATAAAAGCTTTAAAATTTCTTTTATGTAAAAGCCATTTGTAAGCTTTAAGGTGAGAGCAGAGTTCAAAACAGGATATACTACAGAAGACAATGTTGTTAGGTATTTTGTTGTTGCCTTTTTTTTTTTTTTTTTTTTTGATGGTGGTGCTTTCTTTTGCATTAGAGTGTCCATAGCCACCATACAAGAGAGCAATAGAGATATCATCCAAGTTTGCCGTGACAAAGGACTAATCTGCCACAAAAGTCTGTTTGTTACATGATAAGATTGAGTTTAAAATGATTGTAATGCTTGAGTTCTTGATTAAAACTGTCTGCAAATAATGATCTTCAGGGATTGTGTCATAGTGTACACAAGCTACTTGACCACACAGCTGTGATTATTGTAACTTCAGTAGTTGTATGCACTGCCCTTAAACTGCAGAGTATCGTGTCTTCCAAATGGAATTACTCACTTACTTGCTGAGGAACCTGGCTGATGATCTTATGAAAACATAGAAGAGCGAGGTTATGACTATCAAGAATATGCAAACTAAAATTGCCAACCTTGAGGCACAGTAGTGAAAAGTGCAAGGTGCGTATCTCTTCTATAGATATCACCTGATTGCTAGTCATGCCAGTGTACCATACATTTATATACATACCATCATGTACTCTGGCATCTGCAGGGTTGCCTCTGGGATGTCTACAAGCAAATGTGTGTTTTTCCACCCAAGATCATGTGTGTCTTAGAACGTGGCTGAGTCAGTCTCATCTGGTCATGACTTCTCTCAGACAAACTTAAGTAAGAGATTTGCATAACATCCAAACTGGTCAGTGACTAATTAAATGTTGAGGACATAAGATACTGTGATAGCTAGCAGGAATAGCTGCTTCTGTCCTTCAGTGTCCTGACTCTGCATGTCTGATTCAGGACCTCTCCATCTAGATATTACTGTATTTGTGCATAGCTTAGCTGAAATCATCTTCTGTCTCTAACACCATTCTGTCATGTTAGTTCTCTGATACTGTGGAACTCCTTGTGCAAGGCTTACTACTTTTTCTTACTAGTATAATTTTTTAAGAGCTGCAGTCTCTTTCCTTGTCTAGACCACGGGAATATCTATCAGATCTCTGGTAGAACAGAAATCCACAGAAGGCTCTTGAAAATAATTGTTCAAAGCCCATGACATCTAAGAGCTTGATCTATTCAGTTTTTCTGATCTTCTTCTATTTAGTTTTCTGATCATTTATATTTGCAGAAAAATAGGGTGGTGTGCTTAGCATTTTCTTTTCTAGGTAAGATTTTCATACTGGAAGCAAATAAAGTTACTTGCCCTACCAGTAGCTTTCCAGAGTCCAGCCAGCAGATGTAACAACTAATTTTTAATGTCTATAGGATTATTCTGATCTTTAGAATGATACAATCACACTGCCCCTAGTCTGCTGTGGGATTCCAATAATATCATTCATCTGAGGACCCATTAAGCTAACCAGCTGTTTCTTTTGTTTGCTGAACAGCATTTGTTGGGCTAGATCACCTGTGACTTCTGACAGTCCTACAGCGAAAGAAGCTGCAGGTTACTGTGAAGCACACCTGGCATCTTTGAGAGTATTTCAGATTTTCAATGTCTGACTGAAGATTTGTAACTTTGTTTTCCACCAATTTTATTTCCTAATGTGACTGCACATATTATTTAATGCAATTACATTGTTCTGTCTTTAGAATTACATTTGTCTTTAGAAATTATTTTTAGTAATCCAACTCTGATGCTTCACACACAGAAGTTAGAAGCAACTCAGTTTAATCTGTATTGCAGTTCAATCAGTCATCATACTACACCTTGTAGAACCAAGGAATTTCTTCAGGGTTGAACAGCAAATATCAGAATTAGAGCTTGAAGAGTCACATCTGAGTGCTTATGTGAGGATTTTTATCAATATAACATAGTTTCCCAAGAAGTTTAATCTCTTTGCACACTTGGCAAGCATACTTCTAGATAATTGCTTCTAGTTGAAACTAACAGAAAAAATATTGAATATAATTTAGGAATAAATAGTATAAGACAATCTCATTTGTGCCCCCCCCCTTTTTTTTTTTTTTACATTTTAGATATAAAGTATCTTGTTTCCTTAAAAGATCTTTATTTCCTATTCACATGGACTTATCTATTCCACATAATAATATGGAAATATTATAAAACCTATTGTTATAATAATGCAGTTATTCATAAAATACAAACAGCAAATACTAGAAAACTACAGATACTGGAATAACAGATGTTAAAGGAGGACAATGAGTGTGTTTGTAGAAAGATATATTTTTTAAAATTTTCTACGATATTCATTTGTTTTGATTAAAGATCTTTTTGTTTAAAGACTTCCAGTTTTCACTGGTCCTACTTCTTATTTTGTTAGATACTGGCTACAGTAAAACTGTACATATACAACCATCCTGTGTTCACTTTACTACTTAATTAATGGTGGTAGTTCAAGCTGCTCCTTGGGTAAAATGGTAAAGATATCATTGACTTCACTGTCACAAGAAAAAGAGAATTGAAGTTTAACTGCTAATTGTAACTCTTTTGTCAGGGTTGAAATCCTAAGTTAATCACAGAATGGCCAGGATTGGAAGGGACCTCAAGGATCATGAATCTCCAACCCCCCTGCCAAATGCAGGGCCACCAACCTCCCCATTTAATACTAGACCAGGCTGATAGGGGATATTGCAAATGAAGTTTTGTGCTGTTTAGGTGCCCTCTGAATACTGAACTCTATGGAAATGTATAGCTTTAGCACCGGCTAATGTGAAAGGGGGGACTGTGAAGTAGTTGGAATCTGTTGTCTCCCAATATGAGAACCAGTATAGACAGAACTTAAGTACACTCTTTAGCCAAACCTAATAAGCAGTCTGTTCATTTTTAAATCTGTCCCTGTGGTCATCTTCAGTGGTAGAAAAAATAATTTTTCATATGTTACTCACACGTGAACCTCACAGCACAACTTCAGCATGTGCCTGTGATTTGTTTGGCCAGTGATGGGCTCTGTGGGATTATTTCATACATCCCCCTCACTGTGCTGAATCCTTTTCTTCTGTTTCTTGGTTGTGTTTTCATTCCACCAGTTAATACTGTGATCAGTGAGGATGAGGGAATAATCCATTCTTTGTACAGGTCTTATGTCTGCCTTCCGTCTACCTACATGTTTTCCCTAAATCCTGTGGTTGTTGGTTAAGTGGCAACAGAGACAGATGGAGATTGTCACACCTACATAAAAATGACAAAGAAATGATGGCTGTTGGCCATTGACTTGCAGTGAATGAGACATCTTTAACTTCTACCTCAAAGGAGCTCTTTTTAAGGGTAGCGTCACTTTCACTGGTTGCTGAAAATGGAAAAAGATTCTTAGCTGTCATGTACCCTATCATTGATTCACTGTGCTATAACAACAAGCCAGTTACACAGCGAAATTATCCTATAAGACAAGATAAGCCAGAAACTGTGGGAGTCTAAAGAGGTGTTTTGTACATACCTAAAGTGTCTTGCAAAATGTAATATATAGAAATATGAAATAAAACATATATTTCAGATGAGATTTTATGGTGGTCATTGCTATATTGCCAGAGATCTGAGGATAGTTTAGACTCTAATGTTTCCTTAACTGGGGTTAATATAAAAATTAACTTCTTTTTAACAACACAGACAAATCCGCTGAGGAACTATGTAGCTCTGTAAAAGTGTAAACAAAGTGATAGGCTTAACTTGTAGATAAAGATGTATTTATGTGACACAAGAAAATGTATTTGATTGAAATTCTGTAGTAAAGAGCAACTCAAAGGATGACTGTAAGATTTGCAGTATAGATTGCTCGTGGTTTTGTTAAGAAATATTTTTCAGCTGAATTTGTTTTTCCAATAAAAATAGTGTCTGCTTTATAATTTCCTCTTCAGCGGTGGGGGAAAAATGTATACACAACGTGAACAGGATGGAAGGGAAGGTTTAAGACTTAGAAAGGAGTAAAATAAGATTTGTGTGTGTATGTGTGAATGTTAAATAAATGCACATGCATTAAAAGTCTGATTAACTCTATGTTCCCAGTGGATAAAACTAGCTGCTCTGATATTTAACTTTATAGAATATATGTTCCCTTGGCACTGACTATTTTGTAGTTGTTTCTATCAATTATATTCTCAGACTGTATTGTCTGTCACAAAAAATTGTGTATTAACTCTCAGAAATAATCCCACTGATGCCTAAGAAACTATTTGAAAGAGAAACTGCTGACCAGTGTAGGTGGGTCTCTATTAAAGAGTTCAAATGAATGATAAATTTATATTTAGTTGGCGTATTCCTATTCTCTAACATTCCTCTCATTTAACTCTTTATCTCTTCTACTTAAATTTCTAACTTCTCATAGCTCTTTCTCTGATTCTTCCTTATTTTATTTTTCTGTTTCCTCCTCCTAATATTCCTTTTTAACGAGATTTTGTGAATCACAGATTCCAGGCAAACAAGCTGCTCTACTGTAAAATAAATAGCCTTGAAATGCTACATAGTAAATCAGTTGCCTTCAAGATTAAGCTAAAATGTTTGCTTGATGCTTCATGTCTGAACATCCTTCCACTTAACCAGATGATAGCAGAGTTTTTGCCAACAAAACATATCTTTACTAAACCAGGGCCATCTTTCAATAAGAACAGAGCAGTACGCTGCCCTCTGCCATCAAAACATGCCTCTAGCCCTATTTATTTATGAGAAGCTTTGTACTGGATACAAACTGATCATGAATGTTATCCAGCTTTATATAAAACATCACATGGTATTGGTAATCTGATACAGGGTTTTAAGTGGATAGCTACATTGCCAGCTTTAAGTGCCAGATATTTTTTTTTCCTATCAAGTGTTATAGCATGAACTGCTAAGAAATACTCTAACCTTTATTGAGTGTAGGTTTCCTGTTGAACAATTGCTATTAGTAAACATGTTTATTTTGCCTTTTAATTTTATTCATCTGAACAAAATAAACTGTTTAGTGATCTCTGATGTAGCTTATTGGAAATAAATTTCTGTAGGAAGAGTAGTCAGCATTTTACTCCCTGGTCCGAAACATAATTTTTTCTCAAGCTTGTATTTCATCATCTTTTTTTTTTTTTTCCCCTGTGATTAACAAAATAGCTATGCTTTATGGTTGAAGTTCTGGAGACCCTTAAAAATAGATACTATTTCAGACACGAAATACTGACTTTTCTTGGAATATATTGTTGTAAAAATCCAATTTCATCACCTACACTTGTATTTGTAAACCTAGAGAATCTGCTTTATTTGTGGATTAAGTATATAATTGACATTCACCCCATGCAGGCATGAAAAATCTAACCTGGTGTGAGAAACCTGAAGTGTGACTAACATCCTGAATTTTTGCTTTGCAGAATAATCTAGAGGATGGATAAGCATTAACAGGAAAAATCTAGTCTCTTTCCCAGAGGGCACTTTTTTGCATTATTCTAGCTGGAATGCTTCATGTGCTGTATCACTTTGATCTGAAAGCTAAAATCTGATGAACACTTGTTTAAGTATTTTAAAGGAAAGGACAGTAGCCTTGATCAATCCTCAGGAAACTAATGTTTCTTAAGCCATTTTAGGATAAGGCAAACAAAGATTTTGGAGTTGCTCTATGTATGTTTGGGGGAAGAAAAAATGATTATTTTGTGCTTGACTTGCCAGAGAGCAGATCTGTATACAAAAGAACATGTCAGAGTGAACACTTGAAAAAGTGAAGAGAACCTATCTGAAAATTTTGTAAGCAATTAGATGGCAATGTAATTAATGTAATTAAAGGCATCTCAAATTAACATTTTATTTTCTAAAAATTATCAAAACTTTTCAAAAATCAATTTGCTATTGAAATAGATTAAGCAGAGATGCTATGTGTAGTGAGGAGCAGAGTGAGGCAGAACTGGTAAGGTAAATAGAATGCTAAAATTTGTTTTCTGTGATTCCAGTAGAGAGAGAAAGAACTGTAGTTCTGAATGCTGCCCTAACTTCATGCATTAGAGAAACTGGACAGCTTGACTGAGTTTGAAAGTGGTGACATTAATGGGAAATCAAAGAATTCTTTATGTGCATAAAGCCATGAGGGTTCATTCTGTGCACAGCTGCTAGCCAGTAAGCCTTTTAAAAAGCCTTTTGGAGATAGCACTGAAAATCCAGAGCTAACACTTTCACCTCTGGATTTGTGCACTGAGTTTTCAGAAATAGGGTGCCTCCACATGGGAATCTAAATTTCTTGTATTCTTTTCATATCATTATTTCTGACATGCTACTGAACTTAATAAAACGTTACTTAGTACCTACTCGAGAAGTTGTATGATATTAAGGCAGTTAAATGTGTTTAAACACAATTAAATGTCATAATGTTGAAAATGGTTTTAGTTTGCAACTTGATTTTTCGGAAGGATGTCTGAAGAAATATGACAATTGATATTTTCTCTTTCTTCATGCATATTGTAAAACTCAGAGTTTGTGTGAACAATGAATGATGTAGGTACTAACTGAAGACCAGTAGTGATGCTACACAATGTATCCATGAAAAACCTTCACTGAGAGATTTTTTTCCTGATGTTACATGTTTTTTGGGGCAGAGTTTGTTTGTACTCACACAGTGGTTCTGATTAATGCGATGTTAGACAATAACATCATTGTTTCATAAGGATTTCCCTGTAATTTGTGCAATTGGTGAATTACATGCTAGTACCATAAAATCATAGAATGGCTTGGATTGGAGGGGACCTTAAAGATCATCTGGTTCCAGCTACCTGCTGTGGACAGCAACACCTCCCACTAAATCAGGCTCCCAGGGCCCATTCAGCTTGGCCTTGAGTGCCTCCGGGGGTGGGGCACCCACAGCTTCTGTGGGCAGCTGTGCCAGGGCCTCGCCACCCTCTGAGTAAAAAAAAAATTTCCTCCTAGTATCTAGCCTCAATCACCTGTCTTTTAGTTTAAAACTATATCCCACTTGTCCTATCACTATCTGTCCATGTAAAAAGTCAATCTCCCTCCAGTTCATAAGATTCCTGTAAGTACTGCAAGCTTGTAGTGAGATACTTATCATTTTTCTGGCAGACGGTAAAATGGTTGCCTTTGCCATTAAAAAACCACAAAAATTAGAAGTGCCTTCTGATTTTTGCACTAAAGAGAATTGTAGCAATTAAAAATGTAGCCTTGGTAAGCCAGTGGAAAATAGAAGCAATTTGTTTGTAGTGTATATAACAGAAGAAATACATTCAACATGAAAGTAAAATGTTGAAAAGCTTCCTTCTCTCTTTCTCTGAGATGTTTTTTTCAGATTAAGGAAGCAACTGCCAGTTGGAAACAACATGCTTGTTGAAAAGTAGTAGAACTTTCCATAGAAAGAAATACCAATTTTGAAGATTTTTCTTGTGCATTCAATACTAAGGGCTTTTGATCTAGAGCTTAAAGACAAGACAAGCAAGGATGAATTGGAAGAATTCATCTAAGTAAGATATTGTAAGATGTAGTTAATTTTAAATTTCACTGAAACAGTTTCAGTTGTAAGGACTTACGGGACTTGTGTATCACATGTCGTGGCCAATGCACAAGAAAAAAAAATCATATTCCACTTTAATGAAATCACAGAACATTTCCTTCACATTTGATCCTATTGCCTAACAGCACTGTCTCATCTTATATGCAACTTAGCTAATGCTGGTGTAATCAGAGATGGCTCTTACACCACATAAGTTGGAAATATAACAATTAAGAATGTAACATCCACATTTTCCACTTAAATTTTGTCATTATATTTTGAAGTATCAACATTGAAAAAGTGGTTTAAAAAAGAATAGGAACTATAGCAAAGTGACTTATGCTACTGAAACCAAATTAACAGTAAAAATAACTATGAATATACAATTTCAATGGAGCTGACACATTCACTTATAACAATTTAATGCCATGAGTTAGAAATTTCTACCATTGTATCTAATTGCTATGGTTAACGGAATAGAAAATAAAAGCTTTAATCAGAGTTCTAACATATTTTATGCTTTCTTTTGGATCCCTGATTTGCATACTGTATGCAAATAATGTGTGGTTGCTCCAAAAGTAATACCTCATCTATTTCCATGGAAACTAAACAGATACAAAGAGCACAATAATACTGTTTGATAGAACAAATTCTCCACTGTGAAACACTGTTTTTCACCATAGTTACCACCATTAGCTATGTATTTTTACCAATAATGAACGGCAGCCTGAATGCCATGCTTGTAAAAATATGCACCAGTGGAGGTGACCCACTGTTGTCACTGTAGAAATGGACCACCCATCACTTCACTGCACTCACGATCGCTGTTCAATTTCCAGAAACATTCATCAAGCATTGATCATCATCAAGAATATCAGTGGGTGCATTTCTTTCCACATGGAAGAATTCAGTGACGTACCTTTGCTTCACATCTAACACATTCACATCTAATGCTATTTTGTCAGACTGCCTCTCTGCTGTCATCTGTCACATGGTAATAAATTGTAATGGAATATTAGTGGGAAGATTCAGCCTCTACTGCCACACCACCAACATCCACTTCTGACATTGTCAGCCGATAAAATAAAATAGGAGGCATTACTTTTGGAGCACCCATCATCTTTTCTTCATGTTTGTAAGATGTCTTGTCCTATTAATCTGCATTGATATTATTTTATTTTGCAAATTGACTAACCTGCTGTGTTTAAATTATGCTGTAAAGAAGCTTTAATTATTCAATTAGATGGTCTGTTCACTTTTTACTGTATATTTTATTAGTCTAAGTGTGGTAGCCAGGCTTAAAACCAATACGTACAGGTACCTTTTCAGCACAGTGCTCAGGAAATTAAGCATGGCGCTCTCATTAGCATTAATGGGTGCTTAGTGGCTAATTTACTGTGCACCACAGTTAAAATATACTCCCCAGTGTGCTCACCAGGCTGCATGGGAGATATCTCCATGCTGACAGCATTGTAATTGTGTTTTATTAGCTCAAGCTACAAATGAAAAATTTTGTTTCCTCTGATATCTGTGCCTAACTCTGATTCAAGAAGAAAGCATACACACCTGCGCTCCCTAACTATTAGCAGTGACATTAAGATGATTCCATCAAGGATTTCTTGCGCAAAGATACAATAGAAGGAAGATGTACAATCAATTATTCTAATTACTCATAAACCTGCAAGACAACACAGAATATCCTATTGTATGCTAAATATTAAACACCAAATGCCTAAATTTTCAAGTTAATTATTCAGAAATGTATAATGTTGCAGTTTTGGTTTAGGCTTGTTATTCATGTGCTTTCAGTTTAGAAGGGAAATCAAATAGAATCAAGTACCCATGAACGTACATGTTCATGAAGCTATTAAGTTTTTCACAGTCAATGTGAACAGAGAATCCTGTGTTTGGAGGAACACAAAACTTGGGAAAATCAATCTTGCTTCTGATTTAGAATGAAGGTTATTTGTTTTATATAAAAGAGGACAAAGAAGGAACAGGGTTGCTATGCACTTCAATTTATACGTTATGTATAATCAATCAAAACTCAAACCAATTTTAGTAGCATGTTGTAGCCTTTAAAGGAACCAATGCTGAGCACATGAGCAAAGCAGGGCTTCTTTAAGTGTGAGTAGGAACAAAGCTCACTGAGTTTAACATGTATGTGTATAGGAGACAGGTAGAGAAGAACATGACATGGTTCCCAAAAATCACAATGAGGAGGAATGTGATCAGGTAGAATCAAAGTTATACCACAGAATTGTAGAATAACATAGACAGTAGACTCATTTGAAATAAGGAAGTAGATTATTTAGTCTACTTAACTAGTGTGACTCAATCAGAAAGAATTTGGAAAGTGTTGAATATGTGTGAGAGATGGAAATAAATGGCATAAAAGGAAGAGCTCATAGATTGTCAGAGAAATCTCTTATCTATCTTGGGGAAAATAATTATAAATTACTGCAAATGCAAACTGATCTAATTTGCTGGGACTTCAGATAGGCATGGGAAATTACACTGAAAAAGGGGATTAAAGTGGAACTCTAGAGCGCATGAGGAATTGAGTAGAAGAGAGGTGGGTAGATGACACATAATACATCTTTGCAAGTGACAAGAGTGGAATAGGCTGCTCAGAGAGGTTGTGGAGACTCCTCTGCAGATATTTAGAACATTCCTGGTGCAACATTCTTGGCGCAACCTACTCCAGGGGACGTGCTTTGGAAAGGAAATTGGGCTAGATGATCTCCAGGGGTCCCTTCCAACCCCTAGAGTTTAGTGATTCTGACGTAAAAGGGGATTGTCATCATCACTGATATGTTAGTAGTGCATTGCTTGTACACTGCTACCTTAATGACAGTATAGATCCCAAAATGCTATTTTTCAAAAAACTTCTTGGCTAGTTTTTGTTTTTCTAACATATTTTTCTTCACCATGTCTTAGCATTGCTGATCTAAAAATACCTTTTTTTTTTTTTTAATTTGCTTATTACACTAAGCACCTTCTCCTTCATTACACAGATACATGCTGAAAAACACTACTATAAAATGACCTGTTTGTACGTAGCCTGGGCCAATGTCACATCAAAAGCATGCATCAAAGATGTTTTAGAGACTGCTTTGTATTCTAATACCTTCTGAAAAAGGAGGAGTAAAACAGCTTTAGTAGCTTTGTAAAAGGCAGAAAACATGATTGCCTCCAAAAAAAAAAAAAAAAAAAAAAAAAATCTTGTTTCAGATATGTTTACAGAATATCTTAGCAGAATCTGGCAGTATATTTATGATGGATATCTGCCCAAGGATAACTAACAGATTTATTACAGTCTCCAATAGTGGATGAACTGTAACAGATGCCATAAAGCGAGTGGTTTGGGATAAAATATGATATATCACAGTTGGAAGCCTAATGTCTTCTATTCATAGCTGTACAAATTGACTGTATGTAGTGGTTCTCAGCAAGCAGAGAAAGGTAGTCATGGTTTAACTGGGAGAAGATGATGATGAGAGATCTTCTGTTCTGGGAATAAATTAAATCTAGTCATACAGAGGAAAACTGCAGGTCTTTCCTATGTTTTCTTCACTGAGGGTAGTGGTTGTTGCTGTGTTCCAGCTGACATCATGGTGATTTGTGGCTCTTAAAAGGAAAAAAAAGGGTGATTCAGTGAGCAGTGTAGCTGTAGGCTTCTGCTATATTTTAGCTGTCATGCTAATGATTGGAAGGAATCATAAAATCATAGAATGACCTGCATTGAAAAGGACCATAATGATCATCTAGTTTCAACCCCCCTGCTATGTGCAGGCTCACCGACCACCAGACCAGGCAGCCAAAGCCACATCCAGCATAGCCTTGAATGCCTCCAGGGCTAGGGCATCCACAACCTCCTTGGGCAACCAGTTCCAGTGCCTCACCACCCTTTGGATGAAAAACTCCCTCCAATATCCAACCTAAACCTCCCCTGTCTCAGTTTAAAACCATTCCCCCTTGTCCTATCGTTATCTATTACCCACAAAGAATGACATTTACACCATTCTGTTTCAGAGCCTCTGTTACTAAACACTGTCAATCTAACAATATTCATTTATAAAACCAAGCCAACTTTTTGCCCAAGGAACTATTTCAGAAGGTTTCTGCTAGTATTCCTCTGTCAAGAACATAATTCCCATCTCTCTATTCTTTAGTATTAAGATTTCTATTAATTTGTCTCTTCTTAGCTTGAGGGAAGACTGAAACTGCTTGCTGAATGGGTGAGGCTTTGAGCAATTATCGCTACTAGAAAAGGGTAGTAGGCAATAGCTTGTTCTTAAACAGCACAAGAGGAAATAAAACGTGCTACATACATCAATACTGTGAAGTAACCTGAAGAGAACAGACCATCAAGACAGGCTCCTAAAATTATGAAATAGTTTGCTTGTATCTGAAAGGATACAAGTATGGCAAGATAACTGTTTTTCTGGAAGGGCGATGATTGTAGAGTAGGCCTGTGTGCAAGGGTATATCTATAGCTAGTGGAATATGCTCGTCTCCATTCCTTTCAAGTAAGTAGGTCTGAACAGGTCCTGCCTTTCACCAATGTAAATATCAATTAATAATTTCAAACATTCAAAGGCAGAAATCCAGAAATCCTTATCCCACTGAGGGAAGTAGAAATCTACATATTGGCTGATGACTCTCCTCATTAACAAAAAAGAAAAAAAGTACAAATGAGACCTTGTGTACTAATCAAAGATCGAGTCTGCCTTCAGCCTTTAAAAAAAGAATGGAATGAATGCAGTCTTTGCAGAAGAAAAGCATGAATCTTTAGCTGTGTAAAGAGGTGGAAATGAGTCAGTATATTTAATGAAACAGAAAAATGTAGCATGAGCCAGTATAGTTTGTAAATTCACTTTGACACTGAAGAACCCTCATGATCAAAAAGCATATAATGAACATGGTATTGTTATACTTACTAATCACAAGTTCAGGACATGTGATATACTAAATCCATCTTGCAAATAGAAAATAATTTTAAAGAGTTGATCTCCTAGAATAAAATTCAAACAAATTCTACCAGCAGACATTTATCTAATTAAATTGAAGCATACTGGGGAATTAATATAAATGTAGCTCTGAAAGTAATGTCTGCTATTTATTTCTGTGGAAGGATACAACGGATAAAAAGTGCACAATAACACTATTTCAAAGAGCAAATTCTCAGCTACAAAACACTAATTTTCAATCTAGTCACCACCATTAGCTACATATTTTTGCCAGTGACAAACAAGAGCCTGCATGTCATGCTTATGAAAATCTGTACCAGAGGAGGTGACCCACTGTTTCATAGTTGTTATGACAGCTGAAACTCGCAACCTATCACCTCACTGTTCACATTCAGTGTTTAGTCTCCATAAACACTCAGCAAGTGCCAATGAGTATCAATGGGTATAATTTTTTTCACAAGGAGGAACTGAGTGACAAACCTTTGCTTCATGCACACTTATATGTCAGACTCCATTTTGCCAGACTGCCTTTCTGCTGTGATCTGTCACACAACAATAAAATGTAATGGAATATTAGTAGGAAGGTTAAATCTCAACTGCTATACCACCAATATCCACCTCTGATGTTGTGGGCCACCACGATAAAATAGGAGGCAATACTTTCAGAGCAGTTGCCATGTATGCCAAGATGTATTTGCTTAAACCAAGACATTTGGTTGCAATTTTTTCAAAATGACGAGTTTCCACTTCACAAATACAAAGCCATATCGCTTACATCGTAATTAAAGAGTAATAGTTTAATGTATCTGACATTCCTCAGATTATTATTTGCTTTGATCTTGTCCCTTTCTCTTTTTTTGTTAGATATAGTTTTTGCTTGCTCCTTCCAGTACGGAGTTAAACAGAAATGACACATTTTCTGATAAATCTGATTCCATGTTTTAAGAGCAACTGGTCTCACTTATAGACAGTACTGAACATACTTTTCTTTGAGTGCAGCCATCCAATTTTGTTCCTCTTTTATGGCTCTTCATATAGGTATATGAAGGTAATTGCGTAACCTATATTGATGCAATATGCACAGAAGGGACACCAGTTCTACTGCAACTGATTTTTTTTTTTTTTAACCAATTGCCTAGAAGTTGTTATCCTATCTTCAGCAGTAACTTATCTGATCTGATCAGCACCTGATAAATCTAGAATGTGGAAGTGGTTGTTTAGGAATAGTGCATATTACTAACCTGACTTCTGGTTGTCCTTTGTTGTCCTGTGTAACTTTGTAAAAGTGTGCAAAAGTTTCATATAGGACGAGCAAGTTATAAAATTGAAAGAAGTAGTGTGCATGCATGTACTAAAAACCTTTGATGAAAAACACTGGAGAGTAGCAAAGGTTTACTATTATTGTTGTTTTTGTGGTTTTGTATTTTTTGTTTTATCAGTAACAGTGGTCAAGCATTGAAACAGGCAGCCCAGAGAAGTGGTAGAGTCACCATCCCTGCACGTTTCTAAGAAACATGCAAATGTGGCTTTTAGGGGCATGGTTTAGGGGCATGAGTTGATGGTTGGACTAGACGATCTTAGTGGTCTTTTACAATTTTGATAATTATGTGATTCTGTACTGTATGTGTGAAACGCCAATAAACGTTTAGTGGGTCTCTTAATTCTTGTTTAAAATATAGTTACATGCTCTACTGCCATCTTGCATGGACAAACCTTTCTAATTTTGGAATCTGAATTGATTATGAGCTGCCCTATATTAGTGTGGTTAGCGTACAGGCTGATAGCACATTATGTTGCTTCATTTACTTCCTAGACACATCTTCATTTACAGTTTGCATATCTTACTTGGGCACATCATTGTTCTGTGTGATATGCATGTCTTTAGATTGTTGTGCACAATCAGTAAAATTTGCCAGCAGGTAGGTGCCTACATCTTAAACACTGTTTGGAGCACCTTATTTGGCTCAGGTCATCCTTTTTAATATCCTAAAAAAAAAAAATTTAGAGACTATTGCAGTCAGGAAACAGATCTATTTTTAATTTTTCCTTTCTTTTCTGCTTGCACCTGCTTAACCTTCCCCCACCACAAAATGAATAATAAATAATATTCTTTAATATGCAAAACAATGCAGGCAATCTCATATTATGTCTGTATAGCATCTATATAGAATATGGGCCATAGTCTCAACAATTTTCTGCTATAAACATGTGCATCATTTACACATAACCACAGATCTGTTGTGTTCTTTCCAATGAGCAAAAGAACCATTTTTCTGGTTGTATAAACTAAATGATGCTGTAGCTGCATTGTATGACACAAACATATCTCTTGTATATTTACAGGGAGAAGAATATAGTCTAGTTTAATTATGCAAAAGTATTTATCTCTCCCCATTACCATATCTGAAAAGTATGTTTCCCACTCTCACAGTTAAATGTATCCTCATATCAATTTCTCATACGTAGTGTTCAGCACAGTGCTTTACATTTTCAAAGTGCTTTATAAACATTAACTAATTAACTAATGCATGTCATTATGGGCTTTTGAATCTTGGATGTCAAAAGGCAAAAAGCAAGGCAACCACAGTGAATTAAATAAAGTGCAGATTAAAGTGCCAGCACAGCACCCCCTACATAGCAAATTCCTGTACACCATGCATGACTACTACTTGGCCTGCACTGTCATTTCTTGCTTCTTTTGGAAAAGACCTCCAAGATCATCCACTCCAACTGCCCACCAGCCACCATTATTTCTACTAAGCCATGTCCCTCAGTATAACATCTGAATGTTTCTTCATACCTCTAGGAATGGTGACTCCACCACCTCTCTAGGCAGTCTGACCACTCTCTCAGAGAAGTATTTCCTAATGTCCAACCTGATCTCCCCTGCCACAACTTGAGGCCATTCCCTCTTGTCAAAGTGCTAGTTACATGGGAGAAGAGGCTGATCCCCACCTCACCACAACCTCCTTTCAGATCTTTGTAGAGAGCGATAAGGTCACCCCTGAGCCTCTTCTTCTCCCAGCTCTGTCAGCTGCTCCTCGTTAGGCTTGTGCTCCAGACCCCTCACCAGCTTTGTTGCCCTTCTCTGAACGCGCTCCAGGGCCTCAATGTCTTTCTTGTAGTGAGGGGCCCAAAGGAGTGGCCCACCAGGGCTAGGTACAGAAGGAAGGTTACTTCCCTGCTCCTGCTGGCAATGTTATACAAGCCAGGATGCCATTGGCCGCCTTGGCCACCTGGGCACCCTGCAAACTCGTGTTCAGCCAAGCGTTGACCAATGCCTCCAGGTCTGTTTCCTCTACACAGTCTTCCAGGTCTTCTGCCCCAAGCCTGAAGCATTGCCTGGGGTAGTTGTGACTGAAGTGCAGGATCCAGCACTTAGTCTTCATCCCACTGGCCTCAGCCCAGCTATCCAGCATATTCAGATTGCTCTGTAGATCATTCTGACCCCTAGGTAGATCAACACTTCCTCTCCAGTTTGGTGTCATCTGCAAACTTTCTGCAAGTGCACTCAATTCACTTGTCCAGGTCATCAATAAAGATATTGCCCTGATACTGACCATTGGGGTATAGCACTTGTGACTAGTTGCCTGCTGGAATTAACTCCAGCCACCACCACTCTCTGGGTCTGGACATCCAGCCAGTTATTTACCCAGCGAAGTTCCTTGCCTGTCCAAGCCACAGGCTGACAGCTACTTCAGGAGAATACTGTGGAAGACTGCTGACAGCTTTTCTGAAGTTTAGGTAGATTATATGAACAGCCTTTCCTTTATCCACGTGGGTGAATAACCATGCGGGTCACTCAGTGATAGAAGGTCAAGCAGAACCTGCCTGTCATTAACCCATTCTGGCAAGGCCTGATCCTCTGGTTGTCTTGCGCGTGCTATGTGATCTCCCTCAAGATTACCTGTTACATAACCTTTCCTGGCACAGAGATCAGGCTGACTCTCTGATACAGGACTGTAGTTGCTTGGATCCTCCCTTACAATCTTTTCTGTAGGTAGGACTCACATTGGAAAGCCTCTGGGACCCCTTTAGTAGACCAGGAACAATGATAGATGATGGAAAGTGACTTGGCTATTGCCTCTGCTATCTCCCTAATTGTCCTCAGTTGGATCCCATCCGGCCCTGGATGTGCACCCTGGACTTGTGGCAGTCCAGGTGGAGTAGGAGGTCTATTTCCCCCTGAATCATGAGGAGTCTATTCTGCTCCCCATCTGAGACTTTCAGGTCAGGAAGTAGAGTACTCCAAGTATAACTGGTTTTACTTTTAAAGACACACATAAAGAAGGCGTTGAGAACCTCAGCATTTTCTTTATCCTCAGTGGGCATGTTCCCCACCATATCCAGTAGAGGATGGAGCCTTAGCTTTCCTCTTAATGTTAATATATTTGAAAAAAAATTTTGCTCCCTTTTGCCCCATCAGCTAAATTGACTTCAAGCTGAGCATTTGCTTTTCTAATTTTCTCCCTACGCATCCTAACAACTTATTTGTACTCTCCTCGAGTTGCCATTCCTTCTTCCATAGGAGGTAGATTCCCTTTTTCTCCTGGAGCCTCAGGAAAACCTCCCTGGTCATTCACTCTGGTCTTCTTCCCTGCCGGCTCATTTTGCGGTACAGGGGATAGCCTGCTCCTATGCCTATTCCTTCTTGAGAAGCAACCAGCCTTTTTGGACCCCTTTACTTTTCAGGACTGAATCCCAAGAGACTCTCCCTACCAGTGTCCTGAACAGTTCAAAGTCAGCTCTCTGGAAGTCCAGCATAGCAGTTTTGCTGCCCACCCCTCCTGACTTCACTGAGAATCAAGGACTCTAGGATTTCCTGCTCACTCTGTTCAAGACAGCTCCTGACCTCCACATCTACCACCAGTCCTATTTGTGAACAGCAGGTCTAGCGGGGCACCTCCCCAGTTAGGACTACTACATGGTAGTCTGGTTTTGTTTCACTGAGAAATTCATATTGTATATTGCTCACTAGGTTCCAGTTAGAGAAATAAAAGAGCATGATGCTTTCATTAAAGGAAAAAAGGCAAAGGTAAAAGGGAGAACTGTGAAATAGTTAGATTTCTAGGTGTGACCATTAGGACAATCACAGCAGGTCATCCTTCCATTTGCCTTTTGTTATGATTAGAGCAGGACAGTCTGCTGATATTTTTATAACATGGTCTTCTAACATAAAAGGAATGAAAACAACTTGCTGAAGTTATTTAACAAGTTTATAGAAAAAAATCTGAAAAATTTAAGTTTACCTCAGTTATTTTATATCTTCTATTCTACATTCACATGCTTAATTCTTCATTAGTCTTAGGGGACAAATTAAATAGGTAAGTAAAAGGCATCTTAATAACTGCTGGATAATAACAAAAGTTCTGACCATTTAAATTGATTTTGTACTTCAGTATTAATAACTGTGCAGCTATTATGCAACCATTAATGATGATACAGCTATTATAATTATAGCTATTGTAATAAATGAGAAATCTTTTTCTCTGGCTTAAGGAGAAATATTATAGTATCATCTATATGAAATGGCAGTTCCTGCTCCTCCTGCAGACTGTTTATTAGCACAACCATGCTTGTCTAGAAGTAGCTCCTAAGAGTAGCTCATTGTTGTGAAAGTGATCCTGACAACAGTGCCAAGTTGTCTTGTAGTTAGTGTGAAGGGGCCTGAACTATAAATATTTTCATGACCTTTGTGAATGTAACCAGATTGCTAATTTTAAATTATAAGTATTTTAAAAGGTTAGGAAACCTGGATTGTGCCACTGGTAATTTGCTATTAACATATTTCTTTTCTAAAGACGTATGTTCAAGTGATTAATCACTTGTCATAAATCTCCCTGCTAAATAGTGCTCCTGCATCTGCTTGTCTCATTGCCATGTTATGTCATGCTCTAGGTGTTACTGTAGTTGCTCCCTTCCCAGAAATGTGGCTAGATGGAAGACCAGAAGGATTTCAGAGAGGTAGGGGGTAGAGCTCAATCAGAAAACAATACGTTGTCCATTGGGTTTTTAGAAAACAAACCTTTGGAGACAGGGATTGACTTTTAATTGCATGCAGAGTGCCTCACAAAATGATATTCTTGCAGGCTTCACTGCTCACAGCTGAGGTCTACCACAAAACAAATGATAACTATCCAGTTTAGTTCATGTTCCTCATTTTAATCTATCTAACTAAAGGCGATAAATCAAATTTGTCCTTATACTTTGCGGCTAAGAAGTAGTGACTTAGTGCAAAGTCTCTAAGTAAGGTATTTCAGGTGCTAAATTGGAGGCACTTTTTCCAGAGATAGTGAAACTTTTATAAGTTGAATTGGTCCCTATCTGTCCAATCTTGAGGGAGAATTTTAAAATCAAGTCTTAATGATATGAATGTCTATGTTGGTACCTTCAAGGACATCTTTCTCAGCTTTGTGAATAAAAGATATTATCGACTCGTATAAAGTGGGAAGAAGAGATGAAGTGCATGAACATGAACTGTGCATCTGGGGCTACTTTAAGGCAAAGTGCTTTGTAAAATCAGATAGTAAAACCAAACTTCCCTGAAGCTTTATTTGGCAGCTTAGAAAAAGCCTGTTTTAATTCTTCATGTAATAAATCCACATCTACTGTATATCCCTAAACCAGAAATACATGGAGAGGTTTAATTCACTGAAAACAGTCTGAGTTTTATGCAATGACTTTTATCTTAGAAGCATGTGGATAGATGTACTATTAACAACATACCTACCTATTCAAAAATAACATTTTCCTCTATTGTATTGTATTGATGTACCTTGTTCTTTCTCATTATTGTAACGTCTTAAATTAGCAATTGAGCAGTAATCTTGCCTTTTTGGTCTTGTGCACTTCAGAAAGTCTTGCCTTCCATTTAAATTAATGCTTGCTCATGTATACACACTTCCTTAGCAATCTGCTGTGGGTCATATTTTGTATATAATTCTGTGACACCTACCATTTTGCTGTTTATCACTCCTAAGAGGAAAAGAAAATAATCCTAGAAAACAAATCTATTGTTCAGTCTGAAGAAAAAAGTCACAATCATGGCAACATACTCACATCTCTGTGTTTCTCCCATCATTTTTCTACTTCATTCAGTTGAAGTGAGCATGCAAACAAGTATTTTTTTTCCATTACTCCCTAGAACTGTTCATTCTGATTTAACTGCCCAACATGTGTTAAGATGGGGCACACGTATATATTTTAAAGGAGCCTGCTCAGAAAAAAAAAAAAAGATTAAAAAAAGGTACCAAATGTTTAGTCAATTATTAGACTCTTTGATTAGATTCAGCAGATCAATAGCTTGTTATTTTTATGAAATACTATAATTCTGGCAGCTTTCTGTTTGCTTATCACATATATATTTGCATTTATATTGTAATTTGCCTTGTAATAGGGTCTCCTACAGTTAGATTTTCAATGTTCACGCTCAAATAAACTGTTTGCATTAGAGTAGAAAAATAAGAAGCCAAATTATTAGTAGGAACTTTTTAAAAAGAGTTCCAGAACTTTTAAAAGAAACCATTTTAAATATGTCTGCGTTGAATACGCTTACAGTTCAATATGACATCCCTACTAATTATGCTTTTTAAGTCTGATTATGAAGTATTTAAAACATAAAGAATTTTATAATTGATTACACTGGGGCAATAATTACAACCAACTACACTGGGCCTTAGCATGAACTACAGTCTCTCACAATGAACATCACTGAATATGAGCTGGACCATACCTAGAGACCATCTGAATTTCTCAGGAAAGCATTTTCTTCAAGGCAGGGATTTGTTGCAATCAAAGACTCCTGTAGGAACAGAATTCAAACAATCATAGAATCATAGAATGGCCTGGGTTGAAAAGGACCACAATGATCATCTAGTTTCAACCCCCCTGCTATGTGCAGGGCCACCAACCATTAGACGAGGCTGCCCAGGGCCACGTCCAGCCTGGCCTTTAATGACTCCAGGGATGTGGCAGCACTCTGCCCTTGGCCTTGTTGAACCTCATTAGGTTCTCATGAGTCCCCTCCAGTGTATCGTTCGCACTGCACAGCTCAGTTTGGTGTCAGTGCTTTTGCTGGCAATGACTTTCCAATGAAAGAGAACGAACAGGAATCAGACTCCATCTCAGAAGTTAGGAAGTCTCTCATGGGCACACAGGACCAGAGTTAGACCTCCCTACTGGCTGATTTTGATTGGAGGTTGGAACCTGGACAATTCTGCTTTTCAAGTATGTCTTTAATAGGGAATTATGGTATATCCAAATGAAAAATGTAAACAGATGAGAGTTCCTATGCCTGTTTACTAACATATGAGGGAAGTTGTATTCATTCTAGAGCTATAGAGTGCTGTGGTAATAGTGAAACTCCTAAGCCAGAAATTGTTCTGCACAGATTAATGTACAAATATTCTACCTTTTTCAGAGATATCTACCATGCCTTTAACAGTCCCCACTAACTGGAGTTATAAATGTGGTATAAATATTTAAAAATTGAGTCACTTGAAGAGATGCTGCTTATAAAAAACATCCTTTCAAATTTTTGACCTGCATTAAATACTAAATTTAGGTTTCCTGAAGTTATTTTCTTGCTTTCTTTCTCCTTTCAATGTATATATATTTTTAAATATATATTTTTTTCCAGTCAGTGCCTTTTAGAAAATAATTCCAAAATGTCAGTTTGATGTGATAGAGATCTCTGACTTTCAGGGTAGGCAATAGTCTTCACATTACATGATTACATCATAAAAGGTTTCCAGAGTGCTCCAAGTCACCTTTTGGAGATTGACCATTCTCCAGTGGTTATCTGTGAAAGGCTAATTCTGAAGTTCAAAGCACCTAGCTAAACTAGGTTAAACGTGAGCACTTTCCTACCACACAGTGTAAAACATGAACAGTGAGGTGCTACAAAATAATAGTATGAGCTGATATATTTAGTAAAATAAAGGGGGAATGCAGTAAAGGAAGTAAGTAGTATTATGTTTAGAACACGATGATTAGAATAGTTCAAATAAAGCATGCAAGCACTTTACAGAAACCATGAAAGGAAAAATCAATAGCTGGAACTCTAAGGATATTTCCACATACATTTACTTTTTGAAGAGTTTTTGCTTTTATAATTAAAAAAAAATATTAAATGCATTAGCTTTACTTTATAATTTCCATCGGAGGAGCATATGTTGGATATCAGCGTACATGTAGCTCTTTTCTGGTAGTTCCCTTCTATTTTACTCTTTTTATCATTTTAATTGCATGATAAATAGTACAGATTACAGATTTTTCCTGATTAGTGTTGCTGCTGAGGCATTCAGTCTTGGAATACAACTACAAGAAAATATTTTACTCCATCTTTAGGATTGCTGGAATTAAAAAAAAAAAAAAAAAAAAAAAAAAAAATTGTCATTTTGTAAATCACTTAGAAAAACATTTTTGTTTTGCCAGATCTTATGTTTCGTACAGACGGCATGCACCATGCTAACAGTCAAAATACAGTTTCGATGTAGCATCAATATTTTATACACAACCATTCCATAAGCTATAACCTTGCAACTTAAAACAATGATCCTCTGTCATAATAAAGATAATTAGGCATGAGCATTCCCATTCTGTTCATTTTTTATCTCCTCCTACTCTTTATAAGTGAGAATGTTAAACTGTAGTAATCCATAGATAATATGGTGAGAATGACTCATGGCAGTTGAGTAATGTGATCAAATTTGTTACCTTATACGTATTTATTTTTCCCATCAGTGAGAAAAAAAAAAAGATCAGAAAGGGAAAAATACAAAGAAAAATAATTTTGTGTTAATTTCTTCAGTCCATCTGAAAAACAGTGATTTGTAACAAACAAATTTAAATGTAGATTTGAATACTGTTTGGGTGTTTAATTGTATCATATAGGAGAAAGCAAATTTACAACAGAATAGAGGTACCCAAATTATTGTCAATTTTAATTATCATATTTTGAACAAGGAAGTGGAATTTTTGTGGGGGGACTGTATGCACACAAAATGTGTAAAGGAGGATTTTGGAGATCTGGTTTTTGTCTTCATAAATTGTGAACTTACACGCTTACTTGAAGTTCTCAGGGTATTTTCTTGTATAAAGCCTGTAAAACTTCACTAGACAGTCTATTCTATGAGATTTTCCACTTGTCCAGATTTTAAAAACTCTGTTTCTTCAGTCTTCATTTCTAAATCAGGTTTCCAAAACCTAATTCATTGCTGTTGCTTTCCTTTGGACTCTTTCCAATTGATCCACATCTCCCTGCCAAATACTCCATGTGATACAGCCAGAACCAAGTAGAGTGGAAGGATGACTTCATGAATCTAACATGACATCCTATTTGTAGCTGACTCTCCATCACTGTATTTATATATCACAGTGTGTTTGCTTTTTTCTTCATACCACTGAGGTGCTTTTAAAAAATGTTAATCTTTTATCCTCCAAACACTTAGTCATATGGCTTAAATTGACTTAAGTTCAAGGGGACAATTCATGTGCATAGAGCAATGCATATACTTAAGCATTTCAAGGGTCAAGGCCAAATATTCCTGTCAAGAGATTGTTATTAGCTAAACTGAAGAGCCAACTTGATTCAAATATGTAATAAGCCAAAACATCATTTTCTAACGTAATTAAATATTTTCTGATTTTCACTTAGGATATGAGACCCACATGTACCATTGTAACAAACTAAAACTAGTATTCTGCATTACTAATCCACTATTACCTCACGGAGAAAGGGGAAATGGCTTTCATTTTTACTCTAGTTTTCTTTTTTTTCTTTTTTTTTTTTTTTTTTTTGATAACCGGAATATATTTTTCTTCGCTGACTTACAATGATTTATTAAGATACACAGCAACATTTCCAGAGTCATAATGAAAGCAGACCAAATATTACATATTTTACAAAAATGCTTCTGATATTCTGGTAATAGATTAAACAACAGGGTATTACTGAAATAAAATGCATCTGTTTCAAACAAGCTTCCAAGAAAAAAAAATATCAAAATAATACCTAATATTCAGTTTCCTTTAATTTTTTCACAATACAATTCAAATAGTTAATGGTAGCTTTGGTACTGCTTGTCAATTTCATGGTTCATGCTAACTCAGAAATTTGGATATGTGTTTTTGTAAATATCTTGTTATGATATTTGTAGTTACAGACAAGTAGCTTTTATTTTAACTACTGATTTTCTGAATAATTCATTCAAAATTTCTTCTAAAATGGTGTTTTTTGTTTTATTTTGACATTTTTTGCCTATGCAACTATGTAAATAAATATTTAGTTAGAGGTACTGCTACTGAACTGCTTTTAAGAATGTTTGGTACATAACAGCTGACCCATCATGATGTGATTACTCATGTTGCCTTCATTTTCATTTCAACCAGAATGCAGGGTTTTCTTGGTCCTATTGTAAGAGCAGAAAAACAATTATTTTATGCATGACTGATGATGGTGATGGAGACTCTATATGGGACACAGCAGGAATCTGAGGACTGCTTGATGCTTCAAAATACTTTGTACTAACAGCACATTTGAATGTTGCAAGCCCTAAATATTCAGCTTAATTTTATTTATAACTTTAGAGTTTGTAATCTGCTACACATTTTTTAATTCCAATAGCGTGTTGAAAACATAATACTTTTCAAAAAATGTATCACACATCATTTTAAATCGCAAATGAATTCTGACCAAGTGGCTGCTTTACTAGGCAAACTGGTATTAGAAGTTAATTGGGTTTGACTAGCAAGTCCAGTTATTGGCACAATTTATAAGCTTTTTCTGAACTGTGGCCATTCTGCTATCATACTGTAATATGCACAATGTGAGGCCTGACATTAAGTGCTTGGTATCTGACAGTAAGTAATGAATACTAGTTTAAAAAAATCCTTATAAAATATAGTATTTTTGAAATAAAAGACTGTTTTTTAGGATGCCTGAACATTTATTACATCAGTATATAATTAACTTTTCATTGTCTTTATGTGATGAGCTGAATCTGCTACAGGAATGGTCAGTTGTTGCTTCTTTCTGGGATAAAAAAAAATCTTCCTAGCTTAGAAAAGATTTGTTAGAAAATATTATTATAATTATAGTAATTAGTCTGCAATTTAGAAAGCCTCTTCATTCTTTGTGAAGCACAATGCTGTAACTTTAAATCCTGAGGCAGTATCTCTCCCAATTACACTGGTCCCTTGCATTATATATTCTTTGTGTATTGAAGTAATTTCTACAAATACTTAGACATACAACTGATGTAATTGCTTCTGTTTCCCTTAACATCCAGCATAAATTTGAAATCACTGAGTGAAGAAAATATGGGAAGTGCTGTGTTCTGCATTTTATTTTTATTTAGTATTGAGTGAGTTAATCTGAAGAAGCAGTTAACCACCCTACATGTAGCCACTACTGTGCAGAGTGTGAAATTTTGCAAGTATTCTAGTTTCTTCTAGAAGAAAAATCAGTTAATTTGCCACCACCTGCATGATGATAATTCTACATCGGCATTGTGAGCATTAGTGGTAATACAACTACCCACACAGTATTTTTTTTTTTTTAGTTATCAGAAGCTTGGAAAAACCCACCTCCCTTGAAAGCTTAACTATTGTTATATTTCATTTTCCTGCAGGATAACCAACTCTTGGCAATTGCCCTAGAGCCCAGAGTTTGCCTTTGCAGGCTCATGCGTGCACATCACACCACCCGTCTCTTCCCCTGACTGCCAATTCCATCCCAATGAGCTGGCAGGGTGCTTGAATTCACATCAATTCTGTTCCGTGATATTTTCATCAAATTGCCAAGCCTTAATTGCATAAGTGGGCTACATGGTTGTGTTTTCGCTTTTTTTTTTTTTTTCTTTTGCATGCACACCAATGTAAATAGAACAAGCTGCATTATAGGCTGTCTCTAGGATGTTTCTTTTTGTTGTTTTTTCTTTTCTTCTAAAGATCACTTTATCTTCTTCATGGGTTCTTCCCAGGTTTCTCCTTCATATTTCCACTACTGTGGTTTTACCCTTAACTCTACATCTCAAAGAAAGCTAATTTTATCACTTTGCCAGGGAATTCAGAAGATTCCCTGAAATTCTCCAGAAGGCCAAGTCCTTTATTGTCTGGTTTCACTGGTACTTGCTGGATTGTGTGATGCAACCAAACACTGTTACAGCGAGCATCTGATTCACTGTCCACAGCTGTATACGGGATCATGATCTGACTTCTCCTCTGTGAGTGTACAGGCTTGAAATCAACTTCCAGAGTGATACTGACAGCAGTTTCAGTCCTACTTCAATGCAAAGGTCTTAGGATGGAGAGAAGAGAGGAGAATAGAACTAACCACTTAATGGGAGAGACTTGGGAACCATGCTGAGGAGAAATGCATTGGCATTAGCACATATGTTCTCTATTCTTTTTTAATTTTTGTGTGTGTGTGTGTGTGGTTGGACATTTAGTTCTAACACTGCTGTCACAAACTGTGTTGCAATGATTTTTTTTTCTGGCAGAACATTTCTTAAGAAGCAAGGGGAGTAATCAAATTGTAGTTACAGTTGAGATGAAAGGACTAGACTTACAGACTATGGTATTGATGTTGAAGATGAATTAAAAAATGTTTACAATGTACATAACAAGCACTTAATAGATTCTCAGTGTAAAGTTATGAAGTAGAATTGTTTCTAGCCATTTTTGGTCACTGGTAACTCTTCCCACGCTATGAAATACTATAAAGTAGAAGGCGAGGGATTTGCCAGAATGCTGGTCTAATAGCGTACTCAAGAAATGGTAACCTACATAAAGCTGAAACACAAAACCTGTTTATTCAAAGGCTTTCTGATTCCATTGCCCTAAAAATATGAAGAATGTATGTCTTTGAATAACGAAACCAATTTTTCCTGAAAGAATATGTGTACCTAAAGAAACTTTCTATTTTGCATCAGAAACAACTGGTCATATTTTGAATCTGGACTTCTGAATACCTGGTGTTCTAGATACACTCCATTTAATTAGTTGGCTCTGACAGAAGAAGCTTCTGCTGCCCTGTTAATTCCTATTGCCCGTTACTAGCCTTGTAAATGAATGGAGTTACATCACCAAAACAAAATATTTTCTACTTGCTTTCAATGGGGACTTGAGTGACTTGAGTGGAATCAAATGTTGAGCTGGGACATGTTTTTCTGATGAGTATTATTTTAAACAGCAAGAAATTGTAAATTAGCCAGTCTCCATGGCAATATGCAATAGCAATCCATAACTTTTCAACATTTTGTGACTGTTTTAATTTGTATTTCTACATTTCACTGAGGATTGAATAGTTCTATTGACTACAGTACAGCATTTTCAGATTGTCATCAGTAGGCAGTTCAATAGTTAAAATGAAGACCCAAAAAACTCATTGGTTTAGACTTCTAACGCTTCACGATATTTGACACCTCATGAGAAAACCCTGACTCTCCCAAAGTACTCCAGAAACGTAATGTGACTTACTGTCATCAAACAATTCAGTCTCATAAAGTAACATTCATCTCATTTTCTCAGTGTTAAAGGACTGTTTTATGAATCATATTCTTTGCTAATGCTGACCTTAAAATATATATATCCCCAATGCTGATCTGGTAATCATATAGCCAGATTATTTCCTTCTTGTAACTGTCAGTTGTACTCCTAGAAACATATGTTCAAATTTTCTGTATGGGAATTGTTAGCATATTGTCCTGAGTCATGTACTGATAACTCAGTGCGTCTGCATACCTGAACATGTTAAGAAAAGTATGTGAAAAAGACAGGACAAATAAATTAGTTTGAAAGACTCAACTAGACAGGGAGATTCTTTGTTCTTTAGCACTCACTGAGCAAACAAGGTATATGTGTGTAAGCTGGAAAGTGTTCTCTTCTGTCAGTCATGTTTAAAAATAGTTATTGGCTTTTCTCCTTGCAGCTGTGTGTGTGGAGGGACATGACGCTGTATTGCTGTAGTACATAAGTCATTCTCATGAAAAATAATTTTTAACTTCTTCAGTGCTATGAGGATAGAGGAATGCCCCAACAGTGGCAATACAATAGATAAATTGTTCATTCATTTGGATGGAATATCAAAATGTACAGTAACCTATACATCCATCTGCATCAGAGGAATGCATTTCACATGTCCAGTGAGTATATCACATAGTACTGAAGTGATCAGAATGACAATCTCTGTCTATATCACTTGTCCTATTGTCACAGAAGAATAATCAGATTATTCAGTAGTTTGATTTGCAGGTTCAGGTAACATATAACAGTATATAGTCATGCTATAGATGGCACTAGAAGGTGCTATTTTTCCCCTTTGTGGTGATATTTTAGCTACTGTAATTAAGAGCAGCTCTTGAGTAAAGAAAAAAAGTACATCATAATATCAGCTCACAGTTTAAACCTTTAAGTAAATTTTATGTTCTCTCAGTGGTTTATCATGAACATCATGAGTGCCAACAGTACCTAAGACTTGAATGGTTCCTGCATAAGTAGTCACAGAGCAGCATTTGGGGTTTTTGCAGAAGTGAAGTCCTGGCTTGCTGCCCAGCTTTCCCTCTTTTCCTCAGGGTTAGAACTGTCAGGGGATTCCCCAATAACAATCAATGACCTGCTGGCTCTGCTGGCAGCATGCCACAAAGTTGTGAAACTGCTGAGGATTACATGTCCTGATTCACCCTCACATATGCCAGGGAGCTTCAAGCCGGGAGAATATTCTAACCTGTTAAGCAAAGATAATGCATGTATTCTTCCTCCAACTAACCATTCTTCCCCCTCTTTCTTTTTT
>NW_024962263.1:52351279-52357820 GCF_019238085.1 Lagopus leucura | reverse complement strand
TTTTTTTTTTTTTTTTTTTTTTTTTTTTTTTTTTTTTTAAATAAGGGCATGTAGAAACAGGATGAGGGGAAATGCCTTTAAACTGAAAAGTTAGATTTGGCCTGGATACCAGGAAGAAATTCTTAATGTGGAGGTGGTGAGACACTGGAACGGGATGCTCAGAGAGATTGTGGATGCCCCCTTCCTGAAGGTATTCGAGGCCAGGCTGGGTGGAGCTTGGAGTAACCTGGTCAAGCAGGAGTTGTCCCTGCCTATAACAGGGGGATTGGAGCTAGATGATCTTACAGGTCCCTTCCAACCAAATCATTCTATGATTTTTACATGAATACCGACAAAATCTTCATTTAAGCTTTAGTTCTTTTTGTTTGTTTATAAGAATAGAATTAAATTATCTTTCATATATCATTTTAGCTGTTGCCTTCAACTGTCTTCAAGTTATAAATGCCACCTTTCTCTACTCCGTATGCAGCTCTTTGTTGCACTTGGTTTTCTCTACTGAGATTTTTTGTGTTAATTTTACACTGAAATCTTGGGTCAAATAATGACTATCTTGTGCTTATCTAGTCTTTTCCTGCAGAAATTTAATTTATGGAAGCATAGTAGTATTAATTCTTACGTAAATGAGAATGTGGTGAAATAATTTGACCAGGACAAACATTCCAGTAAAACCTGCTTGAAACTGTCATGGCATTTTTTTTCTGTGAAAGTGTTCTAGAAAAGTGAGTTATATATTTAATAGGAATATCTGCTGTGGAAATTCATATAATGTCATGGAGTTAGTAATCTCTTATTATTCAGAACATCATTAGATACCTCTTCATGTCTCTAACATGTTTTCCTTGATGAAATATCTTGCAATTGGCTAGAAAAGAAATACAGAAATCTTTTAAAATGTGTGGCAAGCATTCTTACACTTTTTAAAAAATTGAATATCACAAGAACTCCCCACTTTCAGCCTGGCCACAGATACAGGATGAGATAAAGATTTAGCAGTATGTATGAGTAGCTAGCATTTATTATCTAATCCATAGACATAGGCTTAAAAATGTGATCATGCAGAGCATTTTTTAATTGAATCCCTCTGTTGAATGCCATCTATTTAAGAATTATTATATCATATTTTACAACAAAAGTTTTAAAATTGATCTAACAAAAAGCAGCACGTGTATACAGGATGGTTCAGTGAAGTTAGTCTGTACTTTTCTAATGAAGAAACTGTGGACTGGTGGATGGACAAGGCATACCATCCAAAAGTAATGCCTCCTCTTTATTTCCATGGAATCTGCAGCAGATAAAATAAGCACAATAACACTGTTTGATAGAACAAATTCTAGACTTCAAAATACAACTGAGTCAGTTTCAACATAGTCACCACCATTAGCTGATTGAAATACATGAGCTGATTAAGACGGTCTTCATTGCTTAATGCAAGAGCTTTCCATGTCACCATTGCTGAAATGTACCACCCACCAGCTCACTGTGCTCACATCCACTGTTTGGTCTCCATAAACATTCAGTAAGCATCGATTAATGTCAGTGGGTGCAATTTTTTCCGCATGGAGGGATTCAGTGACATATCTTTGCTTCATAAGCATTTCCACATCAGACACCATTTTGTCAGACTACTCCCCTGTTGCCGTCTGTCATCTGGCAACAAAATGTAATGGAATATTAGTGGGAAGGTTCAGCCTCTACTGCCATACCATAACATCTTCCTCTGATATTGTGGGCCAACATAGTAATATAAGAGGCATTACTTTCAGAGCTTCTCTTGTATATGTTTTCTCCTTCTGACCTGTCACAATATATCTAATTTCCACTTTAAAAGGGGAGAATAACTTGGATGAAATCTTACTGAAAAGATGAATATTATAAAACTATTCCTTTAGATATAGTTGAGTCAACTTTGTGTTTTGGTGGTTTTTTTTTGTTTGTTTGCTTTGTTTTGGTTTTGCTTGTTTTTGTTTTATTTTTCTGCAAATGGATCTGTCTTGAGTAAACAAGGTAGACTTAAAGTAACTACTGTATCATTTCTATTATTATACTTTGGTAGTAGATTTAATGCATGCAACCTGATTTAAAATCTGAAAAACACACACAAAAAAACCCACAAGCTGTGTTTCTAAATTATGGTAAAAATGTGGATGTGGACTCTGCAAGTGTTTCCTTCCAACTTTTTTGGTCTCATTGTTTTAGAAGTTGGCTGCTTACTTAGTGAAAATGTTTGGGAAATCTCAAGTTCCCCTAACTTCCTGATTCACGTTGCAGATGTCAGACTGTGTCATAAACACAGGAGGAAGAACAAATAATGTACTCTGTACCATATGTTTTCCCACTGGCCTCACACCTTGTTTCACCCAAAGGTGTTTACCTGTGTGTGCATAGGTCTGTGACTTCATTCTTCACCATATGGCACAGTTGATCAGAAGCATACAGCAACAAGCATTTTCAAGTTGCTAGCCTTTTTCCTCCCCACTCATGATTGGCTGAATGGAGAATTTTGAGGCATACATTTTCCCTGGTTTTGTTCCTAACATCCAAACTTGACCTACATGGTCTCACAGTGGATGAAAACTCATAAAGATATGTGTTAGTTAATGCAGCAAAGAGAACAATATTTACCTTTTTTTTATTTTTTCACTTATTATTCTGACAAACATACAAATGAAATTCGCGTTTGAACTGAGATTTCATGTATCTGCTTTGAGACCAAGGCAAATGATCAAGATCACCTTGTAACACAGTGAAAAGAGAAACCTTAATGAAAATCCTAAACTACTCTAATGTACTGTGACATGCAATACATTGTAATAATTGGGTGTGTGAACAAACTGAATGTGACTGTATTGTTATTTTACTGGTTTCACTGTCATTAACAGAGATGGTATTAAATACCTCAGCAGATTTACATGTTGTATCTCTGTTACTCATACTAATGATATCTACAGAGCAACTCAGAAGTATAATTACTTTGACATCACTAACTCCCATTATACCATATGAAAGAAAAATTAGACCCTTGCTTTTCTACATTCCAAGCATCACAACACCATGAACATGAATCGTAACTGTGGAACTGAGAAAACATATGGAATAGAATACAAATCAAAAGCTCAATGACATAAGCATGACTCCTTCATGTGCTGATGGAGAATGTCCTCTGCAATGACTTGCATATGATCTGAGCAAAATGCACTTTATCATCCAGCAGTACTTGTGAACAATCCTAACTGGTGGTTATCTGAAGGTACGTGGTTTTCAGTGATGTATCGTGGATATCACCCCTCTACCTTGAACAATTTTTTAATAACTTTAAAACATTGATCCTAGTATCATATACTAACTTCATGCCAGTTTATTTCTGAAGATACTCTGTTACCTATTCCAAAAGCACATACATGCCTAGTGACTAACATCCTGTCACACAGCATGACTATGTTGTGGCTATAGTGCACTTAGTTGCTTATGATCAGATGTGTAATTTCTGTTGGCCTCACTGAGCATTTGGTATGCATGACACTTCATTTTCCTACAATGGTAAAATGTTGTCTTTTCTGCTGTGTAACGATACTTTTGTACTGTGTGTTTATGAATGTGAGTGCGATACATAATCTGCTTTAAAAATTCAACTGAGAGTTTTATTGTCTGCATAGGAGATACTGTATCTGCAATTAACTACTGTAAAGACTCAAAAAAAAAAAAAAAAAAAAAAAAAGAACAAACAAAACACACCAAGAAGAACAAAGAACCAAGAACAAAAAACACCAAGTGTTAGCCCTCATTCCACCAGACACATGCACTTATTTTTTGAAGGAAAGAATAAATGATATTTCTGGTGCAGCTACTGCAGCGACAAGGACTGCCAAGCTGCATTTCTTCAGTTATCATGAGCCCAGGTGTTAAACATGGCACATGACACTGGTGTGCACCATGCAGTGAGGCAGGGATGCTGTATGCTGACAGAGAATCAATAATGAAGTGGAAAAGACAATGACACTCAATGGCATTGTCTCTCTTCCTGACAGGTCTGTTGAGCCCCAGAAGTATTAATTCAATTGCTTCAGTTGCAGCAGCCTCTTCAATTTCATTCAGAAGTCAGCACTCATGGGGAGATTCAGAGCAGCATCTATAATGCATAAATATGTTCCATGATCATTTCCTTGTACATACTTAGTGATCTAAATTGTTATCACAACTGATGAAGTCAAATTGAGTTCTAATATAGATAACCATTTCTGCAACAGAAATAAATTTTAAGTCGAAGAGTCTCTTGATTTGATTTCATGCTTGAGCACTTTAGGGATAATCTAGTGAAAAAATTAGTTAAAAGTTAATCAATTCCGTTTAAACAAATGAGATAAAGGATGTGTAAACAATAACTAATGAAACTTTGTTACTAGTAACTAGCAGCAAAGAAAGTTGCATTTACTCGTTTTTCTCTGTTCCTTATTAATTGTAACGACCTCTGCAAATACACATCCATGAGTTGAGAAGCCTCAACCACAAGTCCAAAATCCTGAAAGATTGCTAAAAGATATCTGAAGCATGCAGACTGGAAGAAATTAGATAGTTCTTCAATCAGTGTTTACTTGCTCTTTAGTTGAATAGAGAACATCAGTGTATTCTCATTTAGATCTTAGATTTGTCAAAAGCTAATGTTAGCTACTTACATTTTAGACCAAAATACCTATACCACATAAATTTTCAGTAACTATAACAGACGTTCAATGCTTTCAGCACTTTTTTTTTTTTTTTTAATGTTCATTAAGCTATTTCCACAAGTCACTAAATATTTATTTGTGTGTCTGCCATTAAGGATCATTCTTTGAATACTCAGGTCTCTGTTTTTGTGTTTGGTAAGAATGGACACAGAAATGAGAATGGTGAATTTAGGTTACTTACATCCTCAAACTCAATATTGCTTATGAACACCAGAGTAAAATCACAGTGGGCTTTAGCTCTTCTATCCATCCTCATGGTGCAGTTTCTACGGGAGGAAAACCTGGACATATGGAACAGTTTAGTTTTATGTTGTGTTAGTGTAAGTAATTGTGAATGCAGTATAAGGAAGTTAAACAGCACCAGTACTGGAACTTTATCAGGTGTATTCACAGAGAAAATTTTTGGCATATTATGGAATGTAAGTATAATGTGCAATGGTGGATCCTTGCAGGACATTCATATTGTTCATTTGAAGTATTGTTTGACATTTAACTAGATTTCAAAGGGAAAAGCTGAAGAAATTTCTATGAAAACAGCATTCAGCTATCAGTGCAACAGAAATCTGAAATTTGTTTGAATTAGCTTCTGCTAGAAAATCTGAGGAGGAACGGTAAACTTCAGCCTGTCTCAGAAACTTTATTTAAAGTTAAAAGGAATTTTTTAAGGCAAGTTAAGATTCTGTTTCACTCCTGTTTTAAGCTGAGTTGAGTTTACTGAATTTCTGTGTTGAAAATGTATTCACATGTGGAAAGAAAATGTCTACAGAGGAACAGGGCTGGAAATAATACTTCCATTAAACCCATTATTGGATGTTTCTCTGAACAGAACTGACTTAATGAAGCCTTATTCTGTAAGAACAGAGCTCTTAGAATCTATATTTCACTTTCTCATGCTAAATCAGGAACCATGCAAGATGTAACAAGATATGATGCCATTTTAGAACATGAGAGCAAGTACTGGATATTTGCACAATTTTGTGAACGTGACTCTACTTAGTGGAGGAAAACAAGATCACTTCTTATGTTAGTAAATCATTTTTTATAAGTTGTTTTGCATACGCTTACTTGTAAAGGAGTCTCCAAAAGATGCCTGCTGCATGGCAAAATCACAGGAAGGACTGAAATCACATTGAAGACAGAGAAAGGGATAAAAGGGAATCAGAAGATGCACAGCTTCCCATCATTTTACTCTTAAATAGGAAGTTCATGTTTCAATGTGTATTCATATCTTAAATGCATAAATTATTGAAAATGTGAAGCCATCTTATAAGAAAGCATGTACAATCTTAGATCATGTAATTGTGAAACAAACATTGCTTACAGCAGCCAAAGGCTGGGTGTTCTGCATACAGCCTCATGTTATTCTGACAAGGGTTCATGTCAAATTGGGGAAATTACATTGTCCCAAATTTTCTCCAACAAGACATCACAGTAGATTATCTGGCTGCCACCACTCATCAAGCTGCAGCTGCTCCCCTGATCTGTTTTTCTGAACCAGCTCCCTATATCTCTGCTGAAGTCAGACAGGATGCAGACCATGCTGGGAAGCAGGTTGGATTAGCAATAATAAGGAGGCGGGTTGAGCAGCCAGTAAAGACATGACTAGTAGTGCAAATACAGGCTCACACAGGCTTTTGTTTGCTGCTTTTGTAGAAAGACTGGTGAGGTTTATCCATCAGAGCTTTCAAAAAGAGGAGAGAAAGAAAGAGAGAAAGAAAGAAAGAGAGGAAGAAAGAAAGAGAGAAAGAGAGTGTATGTTGTGGTGGCCCTGCTAGGCAGGGGGGTTGGAACTACATGATCCTTGGGGTCCCTTCCAACCC
>NW_024962263.1:52285838-52351179 GCF_019238085.1 Lagopus leucura | reverse complement strand
AGAAAGAAAGAAAGAAAGAAAGAAAGAAAGAAAGAAAGAAAGAAAGAAAGAAAGAAAGAAAGAAAGAAAGAAAGAAAGAAAGAAAGAAAGAAAGAAAGAAAGAAAGAAAGAAAGAAAGAAAGAAAGAAAGAAAGAAAGAAAGAAAGAAAGAAAGAAAGAAAGAAAGAAAGAAGAAAGAAAGAAAAAGAAAGAAGGAAAGAAAGGAAGGAAGGAAGAAAGAGAGAGTACGTTGATATTTTTTTACCTTGATGTTATCCCTTTGGCTTAACTTTGACCTCCTAATTTTGCACCAAAGGGATACTGCCCCTCTTAGACATGCCAAGAATTGAGAATGTAGGGAGCACTAACAAGAATTTTGTGGCAATGTGCAGAAACAGTGTATTACTGGTAAAATGCTACAGACTCTCTCTACTTCAAAAGGTTTCATAATTCTGCAGCTGTATACAAATGATCCATTTTGTTAATCTGAATTCCTGGGGTCATTAAAATTTTTTTTATCTTCTCTCCTGAGTAGTTTATTACTTTGAGAGAAAAAAAATCAGTTTAAAGTCAGGTAAGGGAGGAAAGCTGACAAAAACATAAATTAGAGGAAGAACTTAATTTAAAAAGTGTCAAAAAGGATAGATAGTCTTAGTTCAATAATAAAGCCTGGTTCAAGAGCTTTCTATCTTTAAATAAAGCATTCAAGCACTCTATTACCTGTATACAACCAATCTTTGATTTCCAATCTAAGCCTATTTTTGCTTCTTGTGTGATTAGCATACAAATGCAACAAAAAAATATGGCTATGCAGGTGACACCTAGGACATGTTTTTGACTTTCGTGTCAGCACTGGGGAGGGATTCTGTAAGATTTTGAATGTGAGATTTGCCTAAAAAGTGCTATTTTGCTTGGATCAAAATATCATCTCCACTGAGTCAGGTTACAACTACACTTAGGATATTTCATGCTGTGCCTTGTGCTGCTTTTTAGGGACACAAAGTACTGCTTTAAAGATTTTGAGCTTTTCTGGGCCACCATACCATGGGCTGAGCATGAACATACATTGAAATCATATGAATGCATATAAGACAATTCTACTGGAGAGTAGATACAGTATCTGCAGTGTACACACAGTGAAGTGGAGGAGAGAGTTGTACTTTGTATTATATTCTCAGAAACCTTTTGCTGTTTCTAATATTAAAGATGAAATATAAATTTGCCTCACAAGACAAAGATCCGCAGCAGCCTGGAGAGCTGCTATGCTCCACAGATCACTAGATCACTATGCCAAGAAAGCTTTGCAGTAAGTCTGTTGGAGTCAGTTGATTTATTTTGAATTTATAGTGATTTTCAATGAGCAGAATGTGACACACTGCATTCACCTAATCAAAATAAAGCCATCCCCTTTTGTAATTCCTGAAATTGAAGTAGGGGGGTGAGGATAACTTGAGAGTCAGATGTGCTGTCCGCAACAAAAAATAAAATAAAATAAAATAAAATAAAATAAAATAAAATAAAATAAAATAAAAAAGAAGAACCAACAAACAAAGCAAGTCAGTACACACAGTGAGAACTGTGATCCTTTCTTTCTGGTCCATGCAGTCAGCTTGCTTTTCACACAGTGGGACCAATTGTAGGGAGAAGAGGTACATAATTACATCTCTATGGTTTCTTTTGGCTCTCTGCTGAGACTGAAAATAAAGATGCCTTTTATGTTGTGAGATTATTTGTCAGGTCTATCACACTTTGCTTAGAACTGGACTAAGTTAGCAAATACATTTTGCATAGATCATGCATTGAAATTGTTCCTCTTGCAGTGCTGAGAGCCTTGGGTTATGAAGAGTTTGCAAATAGTTCTAATCCTCTAATCTCTTAAACTCCACCCCCCACAAGAAAAAAAAATAAAGTTGTCGGCTATCTGGTTATTTAATTATCTTTATAGCAACAGCTGCATCATTTGCAAACACTCAAATCTGATTAAAATTAAAGATACTGAATTTACTAGCCAAATATTTCCAAATAATGATCACTGAAATGGCAGTTGGCCAAAATATTTAACAATTTATTTTCTGGTATTGTATACGGTCTGAGTTCTCTAGGCTCCACTGCTTCATTAACACTTCATTTGTGATGAGTTTCTGAAGACCTTCCTAGTTATGACATCATCAAGCTAGTGACTACATTATTTCTCATGAAGGGAATTGTCTCTTGGGGGATGATAATTTGCTACTTCTCTTGATCTCTGAGGATGTTTGAGATCTTTACAAAGCTCTTTACAAGCCACGTTTTGTGACTTTGTTGTTTTTCTTTGCTCAAGCTAAGTTGTTAATAATGGACTTGTACTCTTATATTGCTCAACTAGAATGAAGTGACAGCTCTCTTGAGGGAATGCTGATACCCACTCCTCAAAAATATGTCCCTTGGTATGGAGGTGCTTGCTCACTCTCCAGTCCATCTTATTAAGTAACTTAACTGAAGAAGTGATTCCTGATGCTGACTGATGCAAAATCATAAGAAAATGTTCTGAATTAGCAATGATAGTCTAGCAGACATGTATGTGACATTCTTTTACCTTGAAAGGTGCACTGCGTGTAGAGTCTGGTGGGTTAATGCTGACTGACAGCCATGTGCCCACCAAGCCATTTTCTTTCTCCACCTCCTTAGCAGGACAGGAAGAGTGAATAAGATGAAAAAGTTCATTGGTTAAAACAAGAACAGGGCGATCACCATTATGGGCAAAACAGACTCAATTTGGGGAAGATTAATTTAGTTTATTGGCAATTAGAAATAGAGCAGGATAATGAAAAACAAAGACAAAACTAAAACCACCTTCCTGCCAGCTTTCCCCTTCCTCCCAGATTCAGCTTCACTCCTTGACTCCTTATTCATACTTCTCCACCCAGAACAGCGTAGTGGAATGGGGAATAGCAGTTAGTTTATAGCCTTTAAACTTGGATGTTCCTTTCCTCTCACTGCTCCCTTGCTTTAACGTGGGCTCCTCCCTATAAGCTGCTGTTCCTGCCAGGAATAATTTCTTTGGGCTGCAGCCATCTTACCATAGCCAGCAGGTCTGGCATGGAGTCCTCCATGGATTACAGTGTGGATATCTGCTCCTACATGGCCTTCAGTGAGCTGCAGGTGGACAGTCTTTGTCATGGTCTTCTCCTCAGGCTGCAGAAAGAAACCTGGAGTATCTCTCCCTCATCCTTTTTTTCTAACCTTGGTGCCTGCAGGGTTGTTTTTCGTATTTTTCCTATACCTCTTTCTAAGCTATTGGTGTACCATCACAGGTGCATCACTTGTTTTGCTGATGAGTTCCCTGTTAGGTGGGTACCTTTTGGAGCTGGTTTCAACTGACTGTCTGACATGGGGGGCAACTCCTGCTGTCTCCTTACAGGGTCCATCCTTGCAGTCTTCTCACAAACTTGCCATGTAAACCCATAATGCACTGAAAGATTATCAGGTTCTGACATTGTGCTTGTGTTTTGGCTGTAAGGTGTATACACAGATATTTATCTGTATTAGTTGAATACTTCTTTCTTGTCCTTACCCCTTAGTAGTTTTGTATCATCTCTAAGTGAGGAGAAAGGAAGAGAAATGGAGAGCAAAGTGCATATAATGCTAATAGAAGAAATCTGATTATAGCTTCTGCAGTGTGGCAGGGTGCTCATTCACTCCATAGATTTTGTTGTTGTTTTGATTTGGGTTTTTTTTTTTTTTTTTTTGTTTGTTTGTTTGTTTGTTTGTTTTTCTTTGTCTTCCCAAGATTTCTGATGTGGTAGTAGAATAAAATACTTCCATCTACTTGGTAACTGGTATGAAAAGGATGGAAAGTAATTCATAGGTAGTATACTTTGGTGGAGACCTTATGCTTCATTCTCTTCTTATCCAGTTTACTAGTTACCAGTGTGTTTTAATGTTTCTCTCAGCACTGATCTGATTGATGTGGATGAATTTCTCCTTTTCTCCAAAATTGTTATGTCAGTGGCGAAATAATACTAAGATTTGTAGATGACAATTCCTAGCAGAGATGCTTGATTGCTATTCTCTAACATGCCTTAAAAATTGAGGAAAATCACTGAGGGCTTATATGATTATACAATAAAAAGACAAAAAAAAAAATTGCAGCAGTGGGACTAAAATAATTTTACACTTGTCCTTTACTGTAGCACCAGTTCAAATATCATTACATGTTATAGTAGCCATGTAACTCATTCTCCAACCTTGTCATAGCCACCTGTATCTACACTTGGAAACTTCCCTGTCATCAATATCTTATTAAACATAAGTCAAAATGATTCTGAAAGGACTGGTTATGGAAATGTCTTGAAGGATAAGGATGACATCTAAGTGGCCTCCTCTATACAGCTGCATTCTTGGCCTCTAGAGGTCTTGCATGGTCAAGTTTCCAGTTGTTAAATCTTAAGGGACAGACAGTGCTTTTTGCTGCAAATAGCAATACCTTCATGTTTCTATTTATTAAAAAATAAAAATAAATGTATCCAAGTTCTTGGTGATTGAATATTCTGAGCAGCATAAGAGCCTACTTTCAGTGTGAAGAGCTTTCTAAGTTTTGTACTGAATGCACACTTAATAACAGTAATTTTTGCATTTACAGTATATATAGTATATATAAATAAGGCAAGTTTGTAAATATAATAACCCATTGCATGAATACAATACTATCATGAATAGAAAGTAGAACTGAAAAGAGGATTAATAAGACAGACACTATAGTAAGTATAGTTTTATGTGTAAATCAAAAGATCTAAAATGTAAAAAAAATTACCATGCTGCGAATCAGCAGTAGAAACAACAGAGCTTAAATCTAAAGTACACTAATGCAACTCAAGTATAATCAGGGTTGAATAAATATTAATCGCCTGCCTTTTATTATACTGTACTCTGAAGAGCAAGGTACAGAAAAAAGTACAGAGCTATCTTAAAATTCTATTTTTGGTTTTGTGAGCTAGTTTGTAGAGTTGTAGAATTATTTGATTTGGAAGGGACCCTTAAAGGTCATAGTCCAACTCCCCTGCAGTGAACAGGGACACCTACAGCTACATCAGATTGCTCAGAGCCCCATTCAGCCTATTGTTTAATATCTCCAGGCATCCACCACCTTGTTCCACCACCAACTTGTTCCAGTGCTTCCTTAACTTCATTGTAAAAAAATTTTTTCTTATATTCAATCTAAATCTCCCCTCTTTTGTTTGAAACTATATGCCTTTTTTCTACCACAGAGACTCTGATAAAGAGTCTGACCCCTTCTTTGTTATAGCCCCCCTTTAGATACTGAAAGGTCACTATCAGGTCTTCCAAGAGCCTTCTCTTCTACAGACTAAACAGCCTGTCCTTGTAGGAAAGGTGTTCCATCCCTTTGACCATTTTTGTGGCCCTCCTCTGGACACTCTCCATCATGTCCACATATCTCATATAATGAGATCACCACAACTGGATGCAGTACTTCAGGCGAGGCCTCACCAGCACAGAGTTGAGAGGATCACCTCCCTTGACCTGCTAGCCATGCTTCTTTTGATGCAGCCCAGGATACAGTTGGCTTTCTGGGCCATGAGGGCACACTGCTGGTGCACATCAAGCTTGCCATTCACCAGTCTCCCCAGTTTCTTTTCAGCAGAGCTTATACTGATAGTAGGGGTTACCAAGACCCAGGCACAGGACCTTTCACTTGGCTTTGTTGAACCTCACGATGGTCTCCTGGGCTCACTGCTTGATCCTGTCCCTTGATTGTGTTGACCACACCACACATCCTGGTGTCATCCATGAATATGCTGAGGGTGCATTTGATCCCTCTATTGATGTCATTGATGAGGATAATAAAGAGTATCAGACCCAGTAGTTAGCACTGTGGAATACTATTCAACTCTGAACTTCATCCAGACGTTGAACCATTGACCACTGTTCTCTGGTTATGATCTCAAAATCAGTTTCTCAACCATTGAGCAATCATAAAATCCATATATTTCCAATTTAGAAAGAAGGATACTATGGGGACCTCATCAAAAACCTTACTGAAGACCAGATAGTTGACATCAGTAGTTATTCCCTTGTCCACCGATCCAGATACACTGTTATAGAAGGCCATTATGTTGGTCATGTAGGACTTTATGTTGAGGAAGCCGTGCTAGTTGTCTCATATCACTTCCCTCTCTTCTATGCTTTAGCATACCTTTCAGGATGATTTGTTCCATGATCTTCGCCAGTACAGAGGTGTGGAGGACAGAATGATAGTTTCCTGAGTCACTCTTTCAATCCTTCTTAAAAACTCTGTACCATTGCCATTTTTTCCAGAGACTTCACTTGACTGCCATGGCTTTTCAAATATCACTGAGAATGGCTTGTCTAATGCAACAGCCAATTCCCTAGGGCTCTGGAACGCATATCATCAAGACACATAGATGTTCAGGTTCCTCAGGTAGTTACAAACCTGATGTTCAGTTTCAGTGAGAGGGTAATTGCTAACCCAGACCCTACTTTCTGACCCATCCACTCCAGGAGTGTGTGAAAAGCAGCTGACAGTGAAGACTGAGGCAAAAAGTTGTTAAGTACCTCAGCTTTCTCATTGTCTGCTGTAATCGGCCTGCCTGGATTATGCAATAATGAATGGTACAGCTTCTTAGACTTCCCTTTTCTGGTTAATGTACTGTAGAACCCTTCTTTTTTGCAACCCTTGCCAAGACCAGTTCCATTTGGGCCTTGATCTTCCTGACCCATCCCTCCACAGCCCGGTAGCATCCTTATGTTCATCCAAAGTAGTTGTCCTTGTTTCTGTTGCCTTTGCCTTTTCTTCTTGCTCTCCAGCTTGATTAGCAGTTCCCAGTTCAGCCATGCCGGTTTCTTGCCTTCCTTTCCTGACTTCCTACATCTGGGAATGGAGAGCACTTGCAAAGCTAGTTCTACTTATTCATTTAAATACAGCTTTATAAGCTAACAGGTGACTAGTATTGCTGCTCAAGACATGTACAATTCATTCAGAATCACAAAAGTGGCAAGTTTTGCATTAATTCTGTTTAAAGGGAAGATATGTTCAGAGGGGAATTCCTTTTTTTTTTTTTTAATAACATAAATGGTTAAAATATTAACCTCAAGATGATTTTTCTTGTTGGCATTTGGTATTGTGCTTTAATAGAAAAAAAAAATGCTGCTGAATTTCAAGTATTTATAAATTAGCATCTGAGATTCTGGTCATGTTAGTTTTGATTTGGAGTACTGATATGCTTATACATCTCAAATTTTTTCTGCATAGTTTCAGAGGTTGATAAATGTGATTAATTTCCTCTACTTTGCCCTTGTGAGGCCCAGTTTGGAGTACTGTTCTGGGGCCTGGGGTCCCCAGAACAAGAGGGATGTGGAGATGTTGGAGCAAGTCTAGAGAAGGGCCATAAAAATCATCAGAGAGCTGGAGCACCTCTCCTACAAAGAAAGGTTGAGGGAGCTGGACTTGTCTTGTGCATTCTGGAGAAGACAGTACTTCAGGTAGAAGTCATTGTGGCCTTCCAATACTTAAAGGGAGCTTATAAACAGGAGGGAGACCAACTTTTTACACAGGCAGGTAGTGATTGGACAAGAAGGAATAGTTTTAAACTGAAAGAGGAGAGATTTAAATTAGATGTTAGGAGCAAATTTTTTACTAAGAGGATAGTGTGGCACTGGAATAGGCTGCCTAGAGAAGCTGCGGACGCCTCATCCCTGGAAGCATTTAAGGCCACATTGGATGGGGCCCTTGGCAGCCCAGCTTGGTGAGTTGCAGCGAAGTTGGAACTGGATGATCTTTAAAACCCCTTCCAACTCAAACCATTCTATGACTCTGTTCTTTTATGATTAAAGTAAGCAGCCATCTGACCCTCTTACAAGACAGAAAAAAATACAGGAATATAAGGAGGTACCTTTTTACTGAGGTACAATGAACTGTTCTATTTCAATTCATTTACAACATTTTTGCTATTTTCTTAATTCTAATTTCCTGCAGTGGCTACAGTATTCTCTTTTTGTTGAGGTACAGCAGGTATCTTACACATTATAATTCTACCTTCTGCTTGGGAGCAGAGAATGTGACCAACTGAGGTAACTAAAGGGAATCAAGCAGAAAGATTTCTTTATAAGAAATAATTTCTCATTCTCGAATTTCATGTTTCTTCATGTATTCTGTTTTTCTAATGCTTATTTAATTATACCTATGTTTCTACAGTCTCTCTAACTCAAAGGTAGTTGAGAGTAGTCTAATATTCACAAGACTATGAATAAAGATCATAGGTTTTCCTAAGGTGAAAGCAATTAGCTCAAAAACAAGTAATTTCCAAGTAGGAAGGTGAAAACCCAATGAAAATAATTAATAATAGGGTGAGCAGTAGAAATCAGGTCATCTAGTTCTTGGTCCTCTACCTAAAGCATGAGATTATTCTTCCATGTGTGCTTTGAAATGTCATCCCATTCATCAAGTTAAGTATACAGTGGATTAATGATACAAATGTATTCTAGTCAAATTACTTCCCTTTTGATGTTCTGTCATTATAAATGACAATATTATTTCAGTAAGCTTCCATATTATTTGCAATAATGACAAAAATTTTGGACATTACTGGTATTCATCAGATCCTAAGTCTAATTTAGTCTGTTTGTTTCCTTTCTTGTATAGATATGTGAATATATTATTGATGAATAAATGTTTCCATTATTCAATTAGTTGTACAAATAGCCAAATAATGTTTAATTATGTGACCTATTCATATTTTTCCATCAACTGATACTAAGATAATCATGAGTAATTCTTTTCATTATTTAACCAGCTCTGTAAATGATCAAATAATATTAAATTCAATTAATATCAGCAAATGAATCAATATTATTGTTTTCAGTATTTCCTTGAATGCATTTATTTGTGCCATGAACCTACTCTGAGATATGTTCTGTAAAAGCAGAATCTTTTGGAGGTTCAAACCATGTGCTATCTTTTACATATCAGTAAGATAAAATCTGATTGGACAATGAACCAAATGGGCGGTGTGGAAGAAAAGTACTGCAGCACTCTCTTCTACAATGCTGGTATGGGGTTGGCTACTTCTGAACCATGATTCTCAGCACTTCAGCATATGGTCTTATATTCAGTATGAAGTATAACAGACAACCAGAAGTACATAGGTAGCTCCAAAAGTAATGCCTCTTATTTATTTCTGTGGAAACTACAACAGATACAGAGAGCACAGTAACACTTTGATAAAGCCATTTTTTAAGATACAAAACCCTATTTTTCAACAGTCAGCACCATTAGCTATGCATTTTCACCAGTGATGAGCAAAAGTCCTCATGCTGTGCTTTTAAAAATCTACATCAGCAAAAGTGGTCCACTATTTCGCAGCTGCTGTGATGGCATCATTGCTAGGAAAGTATTAGCCATGCAGTTCGTCTTTTATCAGCCTGAATAGATGGAAGTCATAAAACAGCAAATCTGGAATATATAGTAGATGTTATAGAATAGTCTAGCCAAGACTGGCAGTGTGCTCCGTGGTCTTCAACTGGTATGAGTCCTGGTGTTACTGTGTTGCAGGAGAAAGTCTATCTTCTTCTCTTACCTGACTGGAAGTTTGAGCCTTCAAATTACTCAGTATCATGATGTATCAGTCAGAATCCATGGTTTGGTTTCCAAGAAATCCAGAAGGATTGCTGCTTTCCAATCCCAAAAGACTGTGCATATCACTTGGCCCACTGCGTGCTAAGTCTTGATGGGAAATTCACATCACATTGTTTTCAAAATTTTGAAGCTGATAATCATCTCCATACATAGTTCCCTGGTCATAATCAACCAATTTACATGGACTGCGTGTTGGACTTTATGATCTCTAGGGGTTCCTTCCAACCCCTACAGTTCTGTGATTCTGTGATGAGCTGATCCAGACACTTCTTTTCTTGTGCCAGCTGTGCATGGCTGTCCAGAACGTGGCTTGTCTCTTTCACGTCTCTGTTACCATGGCTAAAATGCACCACTCACTGCCACTCTGTGCTTACATCCATTGTGCTAACATCCAACATTCAGCAAGCATTGATGAATGCAATCTATGGATTGAATGGAAGAATTCAGTGACACACCTTTTCTTCATACACACACATCAGATGCCATTTTTTCAGACTACCTCTCTGTTCCCATCTGTCAAGTTGCAACAAAATATAATGGAATATTTGTGGGTAGGTTCAACTTCTACTGCCATAGAACCAATGTCCGCCTCTGATATCATAGGCCAGTGTAATAAAATAGGAGGCATTTACTTTCAGAGCAGCACTTGTAGATTCCCAGCATCTGTTTTGTAATGGCATTAGTTGGAATATCTTGTTCAGCTTAAAAGGAAAATCATTTGCATGGTACAAAACTTCAAGCCAGTTTCCTACACTTTTCTGAATCCATTTTTATTTGGTGTATTTTGCTAGTAGTATGACACTGTGTTCAAAAGACAATGCTGTAAATATGGAAGATTATTAGTATAGGCATAAGAATACTGCAGTGCATTTGACAGATGAAAAAGGTTTATGATTAATCTATAATTGCCCTATGGTAGAAAACAACACCGTTTGTTGATTAATGTTCGTTTTATTACAGCCATATCTTACCCTCAATCTTTGTGCAGAACTCTCTTTGAAGTCATTTTGATCTGTGTGGTTCAATCAGGGGTAGTATATGACATTTGGGTACACATTTTCAAATACTTTCAAATATGACACTTCCCAACTGGAAATGCTATGTCTTGCATGCCCAAAATATTTCTTCATATGTGCAAATGTAGGTGATTGCACACTGTTTTAGTGAGTGAGATAGTTAAACTGGTAGATTTGAAAAATGCACTGTTGAGCTACTCAAGCTAATTTCAACCAAGCACACCTTCTGCAAGCTTCAATTTATGTCTATATTGATAGCTGTTTCTACCTGGCTGTATCATTTTACTAGGATTAGAAAATTCTCTAGATGAATGATTAATAAATATGCTAATAAATTTGTATATATGTTATTACATATAAATACAATTAGTGGTACTGCAGTTCTTAATAGTCTTTTTGGCCCCCTTAATAATTATGTTAACAGTTATTTCTTAAGAGATTGGTAGCATTTGAGGACTTAAGAATTTGCTAATTTATTTTATTTACATCCAGTTAAATACTGTTTTTCAGCATTGCTGATGGCTCAGACCTAAGATATTTTTTGTAGAAAAAGGCTTGCTAAAATATATCTATGATAATTTCATAGTTTACATCATAGAACCAAAAGGATTAAAGGTGTTGCCCACATTTTGTGAAATCAGCAATGCCATAGAATTATATTGTTTTACACTGACATTACTAGAAAAGTCCTCTCACTGATGAAATCTGAGACAAATAACTAACCATCAATATAATTTCCTCTATCTTTCCTATTTAATGCTGTAATGCAGAAGATACTACAACTTGGCCCTTCAGCTTATGACAGATCGAATTTTCCTTGACTTGATGATGTGACAAAGTTACTGCTCAAAGGCAAAAATACTTTGTAACAGATACACTAATGTAAATTAATTTATACTTCAAGAGAATTTTTTAAAAGTCAACTTTGTTCTAACTTCAAAATCTTTTAAACTCAAAATCCAGGCTGCATCGTAATTTAGTAATTCCAAGAAAGCAATGACTAAAATATCTTGTGTGAATGTAGGTTCTACTGCAGGATTAGGGAACTTTTAGAACTTTAATCTTTTATTTTATATATTGTTGGACTATCATGATGCCAGTGCCCTTTCAGCTGTGTCATAGGCCTTCAGTATAAGACTGAAGGAAGAACTGGTTGCAGAAGTAATTTTCTTTTGTCATGTTCAAACAAAGAAAATGTGTATTATTACTCTCAACAACAAAAGCTTCACTCAGATTGTCAGTTCACTTATTTCATTGCCTTTAGGCCAGAACACTCTGGACAAGGTTTTGGTGCTGTCACATAGCCTTTTCCATCTCATTTAAGTAATCTGGCCTCCGTTTTGGGAATGCATTTTTATTGTGCTGTTAGCCCTTGTCCTCTACATGAATATTTCATATATCTACTAAGTGCTTTCACTGCATATATTAGTCCCTGGATTTCTTTTCTTTCTCCTTTTTTTTTTTTTTTGGTCATGGTTCTTGCCACAAATAAAGTGGTAATTGTGGCCTAACTATACATGAATAATCCTTTATGGGATGGGAATTTTCAAATGCCAATAATAGCTACTTTCTTAGGTTTTGGCTAGGCTGTTGAAAATGCTTAAACAAAATCTGTCCATCATATTACGTAAGCATTTTTCTATTTATATCTGCCTTTACCAGTCCATAACAAGCATAATGGGTAGTAAGTGAAACAGTGTCCAAAAGACACGTTTATGACTCATACAGATGCCAAGGGACCATCCTAATATGGGCACAGCTTGGCATTTCTGCTAGCAGACCAGAGAGTAACTTATTTGTCAGTTTTTGAAGTTTACAGTTAAAGCCCATGAGTAAAGGTTTTAGTCATCTTAATATGAATCAGTGCTCAAGGTTCCCTTGACTTCTTCTATTTAGTACTACAGGTAACAAGGAATGATCAGCCCTGGCAGTTCAAACAAATACTATACATCCAAAGCATGGTATAGACAAAAACATAATTTGTCCCATACTGTGTTGAAGGGAAACATGTAAGCATGCTCATTTGTTATTGTTCACAGAGCCACAGAATGGTTGAGGTTGGAAGGGAACTCTGAAGGTCATCATATCCAATCTCTGGACTTGATTTCATACTCCATCTTTTCTATTGGACATAAATTCATTAACATTGGAATTGAACCACAATTATTTTCTAAGAAATAAATTTGGATGTGAAAACTGCAAAGGTTCATGACCTTGTTGTGGTAACAAGAATATCTCCCAGCAGTTATGACTTACGTAGTTTGCATCTCTGAACAGGGATTTTGAAATGATGATTGAGTGGAGCAAACAAGGATTTCATAAAAAGGCAACAAGTATGTCTTATGACATGTTGGAGAGAAGATGAAGAAACTTCCTTCTGAACTATGCTAACCAAAGTTTTAAAGAAAGCATACTAGTGTAAGGGTATTTTCAACTTTTCTTTATTCTCCCATTCATGTATTTGAATATTAAGCCAAACTTACAGATGTTTCGGGGGCTGTTCTTGGATTACCTGGATGTGGAATACACAATGAATGATAAGCAGATTTACATAGGCTTTCTGTTCTTTTAAATATATATATATATTATTTTCTAATAGCTACATGTCAATTCACTGTTGGAAACAATGCTGGTCTACATCTTCAGAACATACTGCAGGATCCAGTGTACCATTACTTAAAAAAAATCGTAGTCTTCTCTGTTAAATGAAAGCTGTAAAGGACTTGCTCATAAATGCAAAGCTTAGAAGTAATTCAATGAACTTACTTGTGTGTAGGTCTGAAACAACCTAATTCTTGACTGCACAGAAGAAGCATACGCTGACCTTCCAAGTCTTGCTCCATCAGTGCGGAAGAACTTTAGATGAAGCCATTTATATAATATTACTTCTATCTGACAGATGACGTGCTTATGATGTTACAAATTGTTTCCCTCTAATTCCAATGAGGTCAGTCCTTGTTTATTCTAAATGCAGAACCCCTTTAGCAAGTTTATGTGAATCTGTATGGTAGGATGAGATCACTTGTTAGCTAGGAGTCAACTAAACAGCATTATTTTGCCAGAGAAGACAAATCCATATACTTGCTAATATACATTTGTGGAATTTATTGACATCTCTACTTTAGACTGGAGTTCTGATTATATTAAAAGCTTGAAACATACTTAGTTCAATGGAAGCTTTCCTCATTAAACCTGGGTGCCATGGCTCAAGCCTGAGGTGTTTATTAGAACAATTTTCAGTGTTCAGCTCTAAGTCACCAAACATAATTTTTATCTATATGCTTTATGTCATATTTACTTTTCAGTCATCTGCATATTAACATTTGATTAGCAACCACTTGTTTAAGAGAGCATATCAGGTTATCTGGCTGAAGATAACAAAGCCTGTTTTCCATAGAGGCTTTCAGACTAGAGGCTACACAGATGTGCCTGAGTTAAAAGGATATCACTGTCTAGTCTGAGAAGTGTAGATGATTTCTGTATTTAGAGAAAACTCATCTGAAGCATCATAAAATAAAATGTACGGAAAGTATAATATTCCATAATTAAGATTTCTAATGAATTGCCTTGTTAATCCATACAGTGTATGCATGTCGCAAAATTTTCCTGGCTTAATTAGTGCGCTTGCTGATTATGTTTATTTCCTGATGTACACACTGATTAAGCATTGTCCATACACTGAGGCTTGAAACAGGATCAGTCAACAAAATGCTACCTAGTTGTTTAACTGGAGACTCGGAATGCAAATAGATCAACTTATGTAAAATTAAATTAGTTCTAATAGAACCCATTCTGACTGAGCAGCTGGTGACACATTATAAACAGGATTCTCTTATTACGTGAAATAAAGGGCTTCTGCTAACAGATGCTTATATACTTTTAAGCCACATAAAATGTCATAGTATGCTTCAGGTCTGAAGTTAAAGAATGAAAGTAAATTCTGATCTTGTCAGGTAACACTTGTCTTAGCACTGCTATTTGAATGTAGGGTCAGCTAGCCCTGTGTGCTCTGTATGGAAACATAAGCATCTGAAACTATTCAGTCATTAGTCTCACAGCCAGCGTATTAAACTTAGTCTCTTTAATAAGCACTATCTGTTTTCTCTAATAAGCAGATTTTTGAAAAAACATTTAAGCTGTTGATACTGTCTCTTAAAACCATAATTATTTTGTTCTTTTAGTAGAAAGTGACTGTTTTGTCCATATTGTTCTTTGGGAACATCATTGTAGACAGGCTATAACACTCAAGCTAACCATTAAAAGTTAGTGGTGTACTGTTCTTGGTAAGTACTTGACAATGAATTGCGCTTTTTTGCTTTGGAATGCTATCAGCCACACTGAAATATGTTAAGACTCAGTGACAGGCCTTTTCTTAGTGACATAAGGTCTGATGGACTATATAAATGAAGTAGTGTGTTTTAACTCCAGCACGTACAGTTTACATGTGGAAAGTTTAAGCCTCCAATAGAAAGAGTGGAATAATTTCAATAGATCTCAGTATTAAGCAAATGACTGTCACTTAAAGGCTGGAGGCTGGATGTGCCTGGATGTGTGGATTTTTTTTACTTTAAATGGATTCACTCTGATCATAAATTTATTTGTAGATGACTTTTTGTGAAGACACTGTATTGAAACTTATGTCTGTTTCATTCTTGCTCTGTGTTTGAGAGTGCTTAAGCCACTAGAATTTCTGTCTTTTGCTGACTTTCTAAATACACTACCATACAAATTAAGGCACAGGAATGCTTTAAAGCATAATAAAACTAGTCATATCTTTAAGTGGATTGGGAAAACAATCAAATGCTCAATTTTAACTCCATTCCAGGTATGTTTATGACTTTATTTTGTTTTTCTGACACTGGCAACTGCTATGCAGAATTTACAATATTAGCTGATCTATCCACAACCTGGCAGTTTTCTTCTGGCCTTACTCAGTTCTAATTTTATATCAGTGGATGTTATGGAGACAGAGGTCCATAGAACTTAAACAGTAACGTTTTAAACAGTTCTTGCAGAAAATAGACCAGTATAGCTAGTTATAAATCCTAATGGTTTAATTTTTACTATCATTTGAGTAAATGAGTGATAACTGTTGGTTCAATTGATTGCATTTATACTTAATTATTTTCTGAATATAAGACTGAATTATGAAGATGTGGATTTTCAACCAGCTGAAGTCTTACTCTATACATGCTTTTTTTTTTCGACCTGTAAGACATATTACATTCCCATTTAAATAATATTGCCTGAATGGATATACATTTATCTACTTTGTGCATTTTGTTTGAAAAGGGAAAATGACTATTTACCCTTATAGCTTGTGTTAGTCTGGGTTTTTTTAACAGAAATGGGAATTCAATGTGAAATGTATATATAATCATATGATTTTCCCTCAGTATATGAAATTATATTTCATATACATTAGAAAAATTGTTGGAAAAGCGCATATATTATAAAAGAAAAAAAAATTCTGTATATGTTTTAGGGCCAATAAATGCTCTTTCACATCTTTATTCACAGAGAGATTTGAAGAGAAAAACAATTCTTACTGCTTGTTCAAGACTCAGTATATTATATTCTTACTTCTTGCACCTAAAACCAAAAGTATTCTTCCTATATATTAAAAATGTGATTCTAATTTTCTTCACTTTAAGAGCACTGCTCTCAATGGTGTGAAACGATACAGCGTTGTTTTCTGAATTATATTTCTGATCAATAATATTCTTGTTTTCAGTTTTAGAATACATAACTTTATGGTAAAAAACAATAGTCATGAATACATGCCAAAAATTACTTATGTTATATAATAATAGTGTTGGGAGACATTTAGTCTTGAATCAGGCATCAGAATGCAGTATAGACTGTCTTTCAGACCTTCTAGGTGTTAAAATCTTTTGAAATTCTGCCTTCAGATACCATTCTTTTTGCTTAGTATCCCTAAATATGTGAAAATCTTTGTGTTCTGTAGGTTTGCTTCTAATTACAGTAATCTCTTAAAAAAATGCCTTAATGAAAGGCTCTTAAATAGATAGGGATTCTATAGCCTATCAGTATAATGAAAGCATTTTAAAGTGAGGTACTAATTATGAACACGAAACTGCTATCTTGATCAGGTTTTACAAATGTAAGTAGCAATGGAGTAAAAGATGCAAACGGATTTTAATCCACATAAAAGTTTTAGAGACCAAGACATATGTTTGCTTTTATATGCACTTAAATATTTCTCCATCATTGAACATATTATAAAATCTCATTTCTTTGCAATTTTTTGGAAACATGGGGGGGAAAAAAATTGTAACTTTTAAATATTAGAAAAATAATTTAAATTTGTACTTACATAAGCTCATACTTTTACTTGCTATTGATTTTATTTTCCTTCAGCGGCCTTTATTAGTGAAGTATTCAGCCAAGTAAAAAGCTTTTTATGCTAGCTAAACATGTACAATAGAAACAGTGGCTACTAATCTTATACCTGGGCACTGGTAATTATGATCAGTTTACATTCCTACCATTGTCTTTCTGGTCTCCCCCATTTTATGCCCAGAAAGAGGAGAAACAGCCAGCACTGGTTCCAGACTGAAATTTAAACAGCCAAAAGTCATTATACCGTTAAGCAAGAAAAAAATACAAAGTGAGCAAACTAAATCCAAATATATTTAATTTCCTGCTTTATCCTGTACGGCCTTTTCATGTGATTCATTTAAAAAACAAAACAAAACCAAAAAAAAAAAACAAAAAACAAAAAAAAACAGAGAGAGAGAGAAAGAAAGAAAAAATAAAAACAACACAGCAAAATAAATTACGATCACAGCTCTGTCAAAGTGCAAAACTTCATATTTTTACCTCATTTCTAGAATGTGGCAACAGCAAATGTTAGTGTGTTAGATCGAAATGAAAACCACATGAATTGAAATATCAAACTTCATGCTCAAAAGGACTGAGAAAGTTCCTGAGACACAACCTTAATTTAAAGAAGCAAAATTACAAGAAATCACGCTGAGCAGCATTCTTCTCCTCTCCTTAGAAATGCACAGCTCTTTATTATGGAAAGGCCCATCTATAGTTAGATTGCATTATAAAGCCAACTTCCATTATAAAACCCTATTTTATCCCCCCTGTAACTTTGACTTGAAAAACTGGAATACAAATTGCCACATTTTATCCAAAAGAAAAGTAGAATAGATTAAGATTTTGGATTGTTTGGTAAGGTGGAAGGATTGGATTTTATTTTTATTTTTTATCTGTGAAATTGGGGGAAAATTTGTTTAATAGTTGAAAAATTTAAGTTGCTAAGAAAAAGCAACTCAACTGATCCAAAACTCTTACTGTATCTGTTGTTAACGTACCTGCACTTATTGGTTGAAGCGATTTACAAATTATTTAGCAAAACACTCTGCCGCATCTCAAGTACTGTGTCCAGTTTTGGGCCCCTCGCTGCAGGAAAGATGTTGAGGTCCTGGAATGTGTCCAGAGAAGGGCAATGAAACTGGTGAGGGGTCTGGAGCACAAACCTTATGAGGAGCGGCTGAGGGAGCTGGGATTGTTCAGTCTGGAGAAGAGGAGGCTCAGGGGAGACCTCATTGCACTCTACAACTTCCTGAAGGGAGGTTGTGGTGAAGAGGGATTTGGCCTCTTCTCCCAGGCAAAGAGCAGGACACGGGGTAATGGCTGCAAGTTGTATCAGAGGAGGTTTAGGTTAGACATAAGGAAGAACTTTTTCTCTCAGTGAGAGAAAGTGAGAAAGAGAAAGAAAGAGAGAAGGTGGAAGAGAGAGTGGTCAGGCACTGGAATGGCTGCCCAGGGAGGTGGTGGAATCGCCATCCCTGGCAGTGTTCAAGAGGCGTCTGGATGAGGAGCTGTGAGATATGGGTTAGTGCTTGTGGTGGCAATGGTGATGAGGAGAAGGTTGGACTAGATGATCTTATAGGTCATTTCCAATCTTGTGATTCTATGATTCTATGATAGCTACATATGATATAAATATATCTATAGTTATACATATATATGTATATATCAATAAGGAGTGTTGGGCCTAAATTTTATCTTGATGATGGGCCTATTTTTTCTCTTGGAGATGACAGTAGAGATAGTCTACATGTTACTTCTATAGACACAGAATTAGACAATTCACTTCTTTGAGGTATATATTCTCCTCAAAGTGAAGTATAAAATACATAATGATGTACTTAGAGTTTTTAAGCAAGTGTTTATATTCTGCAGTTCTTCAAATACTCTTTGTTGAAATTCCCAGCACAGAGGGAACGAGTGAGAGTTAAAGACTGTTCTTGGAAGGCCAGAAGAAAATAAATACTTGCTTACTCAGGGCTACTGACTGCAGTTTAGAGACTGCCTAATGACACTGTGGTGAACACTAGCCACTCCCAACATTCAGTCTAATTTATCATGCTTGGCTCATTTCCTAGGATTAGGTCCAGAATAGCCTCTGGCCATGTAGGCTGTTCAACAAACTGTGTAAGAAAAGAAAGCGAGTACAGTCCATGGAAACATACTTCCCCCCCTCTTTCAGATAGTTGTTTTCCCGTTCTGGATCTAAGCATTTTAAATTCTTTATGATTAAGACCTGGCATTCTTGGAAAGCTATATAATTTACTGAGGAAATATACATTAATATATACATAATACATATACTTTGTGTTAGCCTTTTAGCAAAGGTTTCTAGTATTGTTTATTTCCATTTTATTCAACTGATATCTTTAGTATATGAAATAATAAGGTTTTTCTCCCCTGAATATTTTGTTGTACTGTGTATAAAAAGCTGCTTATATGTGTGCATGTGCATATGCATACAGTGCGTGAGTTTATGTAAAAATATGTAAAAGCTGAGATTATTTTGCAGACTGTTATTTATAATGATTTGGATAGCCCAAAGTTTGTTGTGTACAGTGTTGCAGTATTAAATAATGTAATTATCTGGTGTATTAGAATGGCATTTTTTAATGCTAACAAGATGCATCAGAAAGTAAATTTAGAACAAATTGTGACTATCTACACACAATATAGGATACACAGTTGAATGTGACTTCTGGCTTTTTTTATGCAGTGCTTAAATTGCCCACATGCTACCACTATGTATGGTATAATGTGACTCTTCAAATGTACTATAATAACATTACACAAATGGAATATTTTCAAAAGCGTAAAAACCTACAACTTTAGAGATTTTAAGAATCAATAAAATCTGACAGTGTTTTAACAATGCAATAGAAGATCTGTACTGGGAAGATAGTTCTTCTGAAAAAAAAATCATATTGTTTTCAGTAGGATATTTCTGTAAAATAAATCCTAAAAATTTAGGAGCAGCAGGAAAATTATTCTGTGCCAAATAACTTGAGAGTGAAAAAATGGAAAAGATGCCAATGTTTTCTGTGTTTGTATTCACACAAAATATCTTTAAAAAATTCTGTTTTAACCAGCTGATTTTTCATTATGATAACATCCATACACCTTTGGATTTTCCTTTGCCATTCACATTTCTTAAAACCAAGCAATGCTGAATTCACTGTTTCTGCAGGGAGATAGGTATGTAAATCATATAGGTGAGCCTGAGAACTGAAAAAATGTGCAGGATTTCCCTGATGGAAGCCACTGTCAAGGATCACATAAGATATTGCTGACAGTAGCTCTTTGTAAATGCTGCAGAGAGAGAAGCAGAAGAGGTTGCTTAGGTACTTTCCTAAGATATAGCTATCAGAATTAAAAAGCTCTGAACAACCACAGATGGAAGGCAGGGGAAATCTGGGGACAAGAATTTCATTTGAAAGACCAACAGATGAGTGTCACTGTATCTGTGACTTCTTCAGTTTGGAGAACTATGATATGTGTGCAAAACAAAGCAAAGTAGGGGCATGCCTGCATACAAGTACAGATAAGAGAAAGGAAGTTTTTCTCCCTGAGAGAATTGGAATACTCCTACTAGCAGGATCATGGTGAGCTTGAGTGAATAAACTGCAAAGAAGTGTATAAGATGAGCTGAGGGAAAGACCGCCTACCAATATTTCCACTAAACCATGTCCCTCAGTACAACTTCGAAACGTTTGTTGAACATCTGCAGGGACGGTGACTCCACCACCTCCCTGAGCAGCCTACCTGTCCAGTCTCAGAGAGAAGCATTTCCTAATGTTCAACCTGAACCTCCCCTGGTGCAACTTGAGGCCACTACCTCTAGTCCTAGTGCTAGTTACATGGGAGAAGAGGTCATCTCCCACCTCACCACAATCTCCTTTCAGGCAATTATAGAGAGCAATAAGGTTTCCCCCAGGCCTCCTCCAGACTGAACAATCCCAGCTCCCTCAGCCACTCCTCACAAGACTTGTGCTCTAGTCCCCTCGCAGTATTGTTGCCCTTCTCTGGACACACTCCAGGGCCTCAGTATCTTTCCTGTAGTGAGAGGCCCAAAACTGAGCACAGTACTCAAGGTGCACCCTCACCAGTGCTGAATACAGAGGGGTGATCACCTCCCTGCTCCTGCTGACAGCACTATTTCTGATACATGTTAGGATGCCATTGGCCTTCTTGGCCACCTGGGCACACTGCTTGCTCATGTTCAGCAGAGCATCAACCAGTACTACAAACACTCAAGTTTTCAGATAAGTCTTGAAATGATAGAAGTGTCACCTTTACTTTTAACAGCATTTGCTATGGTATGTGAAAGACAGGAATTACATGCACAGATAGAAATATATAACACTGGATGTAGAAGTATAGTATAACGTTCTCTAGAGTAAACATAACGTAGTCATGGTCAGTTTTTCTGAGTCAGTATAATAGCTTGAAAATCATAGAATCATAGAATCACAGAGTGGCCTGGGTTGAAAAGGACCACAATAATCACCTAGTTTCAAACCGCCTGCCATGGGCAGCAAGGATCACTAACCACTAGACCAGGCTATCAAGAGCCACATCCAGCCTGGTCTTGATTGCCTCCAGTGAGAGGGCATCAACAACTTGCTTCAGTATGTCATCGCCCTCTGAGTGAAAAGCTTCCTCCTAATATCTAACATAAAATCTCCCCTGTCTTAGTTTAAAATGGTTCCTTCTTGTCCTATCACTTTAAACCCATGTAAACAGTCGTTACTAACTTGTGACAAGATCTGACATTGTAACTCAAAAGAATTTTTCCAGCTGATTGGCTATTCTAACCTCAAATGAAAATCTGGTAGCTTTCATAACAGAAAGTTTCTTACCACAACAGCAATATGATTATTGCATTGTTATTTATGCATTTAATAATACAATGATTAGGAGAAAGATGTGTATGACGGTATTTTTAATTAGCAGCAGGAGCTGAGAAAATATGTTGATCTTAATATTTAGTCTTATTGCAGGAATTCTTTGATAGGCTTAATCCATATTTGACATCACCTGCAACTGGTTTTGAGGGTTTATTAAATAACTGTTTTCAGTAACTTATTAAACCTATATATTAAAGTAAATAAAAGTACAAAGAGAAAAATAGTTTCATTTCCCAGTTTTAGTTCAGTCTTGATTGAAAAATTTGTAACTCAAAATAATGGCTTTTTAATCACCCTTTCAGTGAGGCACAATCCCAATACCCATTAAGGGTAAAATTTAAATATTTCTGAAATTGACAGTTGCCCACAATCCTTTGAGTGTTTGTATGGAAAGCCTAAGAGAACTGTGTGAGCACCTGCACTAGAAAGAAGAAAGAAATAAAACTCACCTGAAATGCATGTTTCCAGTGATAGAATCTATTGGCAGAAAAGTGAGGCTCCGAATTTCCTTGACTTTCTCTGGTGAAGGTGGCAGGAAGAAAACATAATCCTCCCATCACTTCAGTGAATTAAGTAATTCATGGAAGACATACTGAAAGCCTTAACCAGAATTCTGAAAGCCAATGTATCATTTTATTTAGACAAATCATTCTGTTATTAATATTTGGTTAAGTATACTTTATTTTTCATCCTTTTCATCCTTCTAAATAGGAATTATTGAAGTAGTATATTGTGCAAACATAAATATCTTTTTTAAATGTCATTTCTAAATTAAACGCTTAATGACTTGCAGTTTTCCTACTACATATATATCTGGCAGTTTTCTTCATCATGAGCTTGCTAACGTAACTCAGTAATTTTTATTCAACCAAGAGCTACATGACTTTGTCAGTTTTGTCAGTGCTGTTGTCTATAATGACTGTGCACTTGGTACTTGGTGATGCCCATGTGTGCAATGAGTTTACTGGCACCAGAAGAGAATATTTCATAGAATCATAGAATCATAGAATCACCAAGGTTGGAAAAGGCCTAAAAGATCACCCAGTCCAACCGTTCACCTATTCCCAATAGCTCCCACTAAACCATGTCCCTCAACACAACATCCAGTCTTTCCTTGAACACCCCCAGGGTTGGTGACTCCACCACCTCCCTTGGCAGTCCATTCCAGTGCCTGACCACCCTTTCTGAAAAGTAATACTTCCTAATTTCATATCCTTATCTCTTCATGAAGAATCAAGGTTTTATCTCCCATATTGCTTGTTACCCAGTATGTCTCATTTAGTCTCTTTGATTTCTTTGATACCTCTCAATTTCCTGAATACTCAATTATGACTCTGTTCTGATAGAAGCTGTTTTTAAAAATAGAAATATATTTGTTTTTTTGAAGTTGTGTTGAAGTTTTTTTTTTATAGTAGTATTCTCACTGTTTATTTTTCCCCTCAAGGTCTGTCTTAGGAATATCTGTTTTGTTAAATAGGCTGTATCATAACCAAGTTTTGTCTTTTTAAAATGAATCTTTAATATTATTTTGTGATATGTAGGATTGCAGAGTATATATATACATATATATATATTTGGCAGAGGAATTAAAACTTTTTTTTTCTTACTGTAGCAGTCACTTCTTCATTACTGTAAAGATAAGCTAAATTCAAGGGAAAATAATGACTTTTTAAAGCTAGGTAGTACAATATTCATTATAGTAATTTAAGGTTTTGCTCTCTTTTTGAAATTTCCTTTGAATTCAAATAGCAGCCAACTAACTTCTGTGTGGTCTTCAAGTAAATTTTGTCTCTCAGTCTTTCCTGTGATCTGTTTAGTATTTTACAACCATTAATTTACCATTTTGTTTATGCTATTTTGAGGGAATTTTTATTAATATAAGATGATAAAGTCTTGTAGCTGAGGATACTTATTAGACTTGTACGATGCCATGCAACTGCAAGTTTGAATGATAGCTACTGTATATTGCAATGTATATTTACTCCATTCATGATTCTATATCAAGTCATCATTTTTAGATTTCACTTTTTTCAAAGTGATGTGTCTGGGACATAAGTCAACTCTTCATCCTTTTCTTGTTATTCTTGTGAACATGGAACCTCCTGTTGATTAGAGAGTCAAAATAGAATGTGGATTCAGATTTAAGATTTATTTTTAAAAGTTTAAAATAACTATATCCACAGTACATATATTGTTTTAAAAATGTATAGTCAATGCAAACAATGCTCTCCTTGTCAGTGCATGTGTATTTACTGAACTGTAGACTGTGCATAAAACAAAGTTGCATTAAATGTGGACTTGGTTAAGATTGAGTTAATAACAAGGATAATTTTTTTTCTTACTTATGTGTCTTGGTGGAACTTAAGAAATATCTTCCAAAGCCTTTTTTCAGCAAGCAGATTTGAATATGTATGTCACTACGATTACACAGATAAGAATCAAACAGGAAAAAGTAATCTGTAAATATATATCCCATATTTGTCTCGTGATGTGAGAGGATGTGAATAGTTTTGTGAAACAAGCTGTAACTTTAAGGTGAATGAGATATTTCACAACACAGAACTATACTTAATGGTGGAAAATATAAAGACAGTGACCTAAATGACAGTCTCACTCAATGATCAATTAGGACCATGCACAGCAGATTAAAAAAAAAAAAAAAAACCACAAAAAAAAACCCTTGGAAAAAAAGCTCCATCTGGTTCTGAAGACAGTGGCCAGACCCATAAATAACACAAGCTGTCAAGAAAACATCATTCCTATAGTACTCTGTGTGTTGGCTTTCCAATTATAGATCCACTGCAAGGAACCTTGGGGCTTTGCAGAGATTTGTACCACACTTAATGTCCTCAGCTCACTATAACAGCAACATTCCTGAGTTATTTCCATATTATTGAAGAATGAAAAGTACAGAACATAAACACATACATTCTAGAATCAAACTGTACCTGTGCACGCACACATACAAAGTAAGAATAAAAATAAGAACCCAAAGGCTTTAATTTCAGCTCAGCCTTTTTAAAGGAGTAAAAGAAAACTCATCAGGAACATTATATTTGGAAGATGTAGTCACAAACTCCACACTAATATGACATAAAGATGAACAGTAGGCTTTACTTTACATTTGTTTGTGTTTTATGTACTTCTACTGGTGGCTAGTAGTGGGGAATACTAAATATAGAAAATAAGCACTTCTGTTTTTCATTCAGTTAAAACAGCCATATACTATTTTTTGTAGTTGAAAAGTAAAGATGATGTAGTACTGAAATTACAGTTACTGGTATCTTCTGTTACTAGGTCAAAAGGTGCACTGTACAAACAGTATGATAAGTACACTGTACAAACGTATAATTTAAAGTTCTAGAAGTTTAGAATATAAAGTTTAAAATATAAAATTGTAATATATGTAAGCTTTACCTTTGTAGAAATTAACTATTGGAAATGCTGATACAGAACACGAGAAACAATGTGGTGCTGAGCCCTGTCAAAACAAAGGAGGATCCACAAGTTTGGCACTGCCTCTGGAGTTTCCTATCACTTGCTTCAGCTGTTTTCTCACCAGCTCAATTTTATTTCAGAGGGTGCAGTGCTCATCTCTGTCTTCAAATCTACACATGACACTTCTACAAGGTGTGGGGACTTGAAGGGGAGGAGTTTCAACAATTTCATTAATTTTGAGACATTTTCTCAAGTGATGGATAGCAAGCTTCTTTGGTCTGGTTCTGTGCTATACCTCCAGCACACAATGAACATTATGCATTCCAGAGTATTTCATCACTTGTACCTAAAATGTTCTCCCCTCTACTGCAGAGGGAGAGAAAGGAACTTCCATTTCTCTAAAGTGTTCCCTGGGGAAACTTTAGAGAAAATAACAAAAGACACATACAGTTTCTGGATATGCAGTTTCTTAGTTGAACATGATTGAACTTTATTTCTGAATAATCAAATGGTGATTCGCATACTCAAAATACTAAAGAACAAGAAAGTTTGGCACATACAGAGTCTTCGAATATTTTGTTTGTTCAGAGGTTAAAAGGTGATCTTCAGTCCTTTCTGTTAACTATTGAAGATAAATAGCAAATTGCTGCGTTTATTTCTTCTTCCTTGTTTGCATTTGGAAGACAACACACAGAAAATTCACTTTGAAACATTTCCTTAAAGGCACATGATAAATCCCTGCGGAGAAATTCACAGCCTGAAGAGAGCCTTGTGCTCACGTTTGATAGTGACAGATAGCAGTGGAAGCACAGTAGTTGCTGCTCTGAACTAAGAGACCATTATGTGTGCAACCCACATTGAGACCACTGCAGAATAAAGCTCCCCCAAGCCCCACCCAGAAGTGTGGCTGCCTTTGTAATTTTAATTGGTCTGTGTTTGTGGAGTGGGGCCTCTATTTACTTATGGCTTGGGGCTTGTGTTTACCAAGCCTGGTGGAGGCCAAGTGTCATATCACTGAAGCTTAGTTCCTGCAAGCTCTCCTGATATATCTTGAGGCACTTTTCTTTTCAGTATCTGTGCCTGTCTAATTCGCGAGCTTCTGTGAAACAAGCGCAGGAGGGTACAAGGCCTACAGGGAGGAATTACACCTAATTACTCAAATAATTGCTAGGCTGTTGCCTTCTTAGTCACTGAAAATAATTTCCAGGTCCCTGGCTTTTATAGATAGTCTTCTAGAGGCAGGAGGACACAGCCCCCTTTTTAACTCAGCCCATTCACTCACAAAATCAGAACACTCGAGCCTGCAAAATTAATAAGCACCACTTCCATTACATATATTTTAGGTTGTTGTTGCCGTGGCGATAAAGTCAGGGACATTGAATCTCCTCTGTTGAGCCATTGTTATCATCCCTGGCCATCTGCTGCAGAGGAGTGATATTCCATCTCATTTGCATGATGACTGATATATGGGAGGTTTGGAAGGACATATGCCACAGCAATCATGTGATGAAAATTAAAGTGAAAGTTTTGGGCCCAGAGCCGAAAAAAATCTGTGTATGCGCATGAGGCTGTTGATGTGCAAATGTGAATCATATTGAGAAGGTTTGAATAGGGAGGTGTGACGTAAAGAGGGGACACAAACGCAGGTGCTTATCTCTAGGCAGTCAAAGGCACTGGATGTCATATCATGGGAACTACCTTTCAAAGGCACAGCTTTAGTGCACAGTTCAGCACACAAGGGAGGAGAAACATATAAGTTTTGGAAACAAAAATAAAGTAAGTTTAACAACTTTTTCACACTATTCTGAACCCATTGATGTTTAAGCAACTTGTACTATTAGTAACTTTCTGTCTTTTCTATGGTTTGTGCTCTTATTTTGCAAAAAAAAAAAAAAAAAAATTAAATAAAAAATATCCTGTCCATGTATCAATGTTGAAAGCTTGAGAGATTTGTGCTAAGTTTGAGGGTTTTTAATCAATGTTTAAAATGCTCTCTGCAAACTTTTCTTTTTGTTGAAATGACACTAATGCTGTTTCTTCCACAATATATGCTTGGTCATTATCTTAAATGCTATTTTGGGCCTCAATTAAAAAATAGCTTCTTGTAACTGCTTTGAGAAAGCTTTCTGAACAAAATGTCATGGTGTAATTGCATTTATACTGCCTCAGTAAAGCCTTTGTTCATATACATTTTAGAATTGTGCAAATTTGCAGCTTTGGCTATTTGATTTGAGGAAATGATCACAAGGACACTTTTCCTCTCATTTTGAAAAGTTATTGAACTTAAATACTAACACTGAAAAAAAAAATGAAGTGAGAAAAACGAGACGAGAGAGAAAGGCAGTGGTGCCAGCATAGGGACTGTTCGATAGATGCAGGTTCACTTGCAGATATGTATGACAAACCAAATAGATTTTTCTTATTACATTTTTGGAAGCTTTAAAATCATGGATAATGTTTCCAAAATGAAGATTGTTGATCACTGTATTTAACAGCATTACTCTAAATGAAAAAGGGTCTTTCAAAGTGTGACATTTAAGTCCTTTAAATTATTTGAAATTCAGAGTGTGAATTTAAAAAGTGAATGCTGTACACTTTAGAATGAATGTCTCTGTCAGGAAAATCTTTTGAAAGTTAAATGACAGTAATATCAGGCAAGGTTGAAGAATGAAATGGACCTTCTGGGACAACGTTTTGCAGGATGATTTTTATGAAATAGCATTTGGTGCTAGAGAAAGTCTGCTTAACACTCTGATCAGCAATAGCTCTCTCTCTCTGACTTTCTTTTGTCTTTAACAAAGCACTTAGTTCAGATGTTTGTCTTTCTTCATATGTAAATAACAAGACAATCTTTTGCAAGATGCTGTGAATTTTTCATCTAAAAATTATAAAAACACGAATCCAGGATTTTATCCTTAAAGTGTGTGGGGTGGACTTTGTCACTCAAGGATCTTTTTTTTTGGATTCGAAATGACCATTTATTATCTCTTTTGTCTATGAAATTAGTTGAGTTAATTGCATAGATGTGTCTTCTTTGGTTTGGCTATGAAACGGTTTTGCAATTCTTGGGGAAAATTACAGCATTTGTGATTAAAGCTTTCACTGTGGCAATAACATATTTCTGGTAAAAGGTGGCTAACAAGTAATCCAGATTCAAAATGAGGAATTTCTAAATATAGACTTTGCCTCCCAAGTTTGGAGCATTTTATTTTTACTTGTAAATATCATCTGTGTATTATAGTACTTTCATGCCTGCAGGCTAAGATTACCAGACTTCTTTTTTTTCTCCTCCTTCTAAATATTCAATTACTCAATGGTAATTATTATTATGTGGCCTTCTTGGCTTACTGCAATATTAGATTAATATAGATTTCTTGTGCCAAATTAGCGGAAATCACTGTTATACACAAGAACGAATCACTTTTTTTTAGTTTTATTTACTTTGTTGAATAACAGGAAGACTTTTACATCATGAGGCTTTATTCTTGAGACTTTTAATATAATATGTCTTTAAAGCTAAGAAGGAGACGACGTATTTTTGTTTTGACTTTTCCTTTGTCAATTTCTAATAGATAGAAACTTCGGTTAAATAATAATTTAGCTTTTCCAAAGATCTATAAATGGAGTCTTTTGTGAATGAAGTCACAGTTAAAGTCTCCTTCTCTGTGGTTATTGTGGCAGAGATGTGTAGTGGAGGTAAGAAAACCGAAAATGAAAGAAAAGGAACTGTCCAGGGTACTGCATCTGATTAACAAATGTATCCTGTTATTGTACAGGAAAAAAAAATCTGTAGAATTACAGAGAACTGCCTTCATTTGCTACAGTGGTGGGTTTCTTTAATTACTATTTTTTCTTTTTTTGTTTTGTTTTGTTTTGTTTCAAAACTAGATAAATCTGACGCTGAAGTTAACTGTAAGAAAAATGTGTACGAAAAACTTGTTTCAGAAACACATCAAGTTACCGTGAACAACACAAACACTTTGAAAAAATTGCTTATTTAAGCTAAAGTTTGTTTGTTATCTTTTCCTCCAAGTTACAGACAATACAATTTTTCAGGTCTAAATTAAACTTTGAATATAACACAAATAGTTTCTATGGTAGTGTTGCAACATAAACAAAACAAACAAACAAACAAAAAATACCAGACCCCAATCTTGCATTACTTGATTGCTTTTGAAATGAATTCTTGTCCTTATGTGACCTGAAATGTCTGGTTACAAAGCTATAGAAATCCAAACGATCATATTTGTTTGATATGAAATGAAAAAAATAGTCAAATTGGAAGTTTAACATCATGAAATTCAAAATCCCAAGCGGTATATAAACATTAAAAGAAACTTTGGACTGCTAATCCTAGGAAATGAGTTTTATGGATTGAATTCAACAAGGCTTCAGAAATGGTTCCATCTGCTGCCTAGCAGCTGGTGAAAGGATAAATTTAATTCATTAATTCATTTGGAAAAAAGGATCCAAGTAGTAAAGACTTCATTGCTCATAATGCACATAGGTGGAAATCAAAACTGAAATTAGGTCCAGTATCATCTTTGATAATGAGTAGCATTTTCTTTGTTATTTTTGTAATGATCTTGATCACGCAGTTGACAATATATCACCTATATGCTGTCATTTTTATGTATCAAAAACTTGAGAAAACAAAACTCCTCTTCCAAAAGAAATGCCCCTGCTTTTGGAGTTACAGATTATGTAGGTTTAAAAAGCTGGAACATTTCACTGAAGAAATATTGTTATGTCTCAATGAATATTTGCAACTTCTTTTTGTTGTCAGTAATTAATAAAGGTACTGATGTAATTAGAAAATCAGCATATTTGCAGTTAATTCATAATAAAAGTCCATATCAACAATGCCAAATGTGCAGAAATTATTACTTTACTTTTTCATTTGAGACACAAGTTTCATCTGTTATTTTCTTTCCTGTCTCCACCTGTTATACGTATATGTATGTGTATTTACAATAAGTGCTAAAAAATTATATATGAGTAATAGGAAAAATATGTTAAACACTGAGAAAGAACAGTAATGAAATATGCAGGGTTTTAAAAGGCAAAATTAATTGGACGCATGCTTCAATAATAACATTTTCTAAGTGTGAGATATAAAGTTATCAAACTTGACACAAATTCCAGCTACACTTTTTTTTAAAAAAAGGATTTGCCTCTACTTCTTCTAACCTAAATCACAAGCAGTGAGTGCAAAGTTATCTAAGGTCTTTGAACCATGAAGTAATCAAGTGACGTTAGTGAGTCTTATTCACCTTATACCAGGCACACAGGTAAATGTGCTCCTCATTACTCTCAGATGGATTCACAGGACTGAAGAACCTGTTATCCCAAAGCCAGCTAAATATCCTCCAGTGCCTATTTTCAATGTTTCTGCTTGAGATGATGATTTCATGAATGATATTTGGCTTTTCCTGTTTCCTGTGTAGCCCAAAGCTCACTGCGGTGGGTTTGTTGGATTTACTATAAAGGTTCTGTTCGCACCCTGTGGGCTGGGTTAAGAATTAGGATTTATGCATTTACTTCTACTGTTGCATTGTTTATACAGCTTTGGTTTAGTTTTGATCCTTTTTTTTTTGCCTTTGAGGCTCTTCCACAGTGTCAGCTGCTGACTGATAGTAGGAGAACGGCCTCGTGGTGTGAATGAAAGGGACCTAGCGGTTGGTAAACAGAGATAAGGAATAAATAGAGCACAGGCAAAAGGAGATAGTTCTGTGGGAGCCCAGATTGCCGCCAGTCTGTTCAAGTGAGATGCAGTGCCTGTCCTTTTCCCAGATTAAATTAGTGTGCGAAATCTCCAGTGACCTCCTCCCCTTCTCCCCATACTCTTTAGCCAAGCTGAACAGCCTCTGCTGTAAAGTATTCATTTTATCCAGGGACAAGTTGGACAATAGAACTCTCCCTGTTACTTATGGACAGCTGTCGTCATTCATAGGGCTTTTCAGCATTTCATTTTTCAGAAGAGTTAAAAGGGTTTTACCTTGTAACTGACGAGAGGTTAGAAATGCAAAGAAGCCAGCCCTGAGGTTGCTCATAGTAAGTTAATAAATAAACATCATCCCCCCCACACACATATCCCCTCCCCAATGTGCGAAAGACTGTGTATTTTGTTAGCACTGCTCTTCTTATTTAAAGGGGTTTAATTGTGATAACATGGTTACACTGAAGCATGAACTGCATGGAGATATTAACAAGTAGAGACACAGCGATATACAGGGCCCCCAAGGTTTCCCCAGATTAAAGGTGACCAGTGCAAACTCAGTGAGTACCCCTTTCCCTTCTTTGTCCTTGCTTTTGCCTGCGTCTCCTATCACTTTATTACCTGCAAATAACTCCCAGGGAAGAGTAAACCCTCATGAGATACCTCTGTGGTCCTGTATTTTTTTAGTGATTTACTGCAAATATATTCAGCATTTTGACTGATTAAATAGACCTTCGGCAACCTTGAGGGTCACTGTGTAGAGTATGTACATAGAAAATGCATCAGCCCATTGTACCCTGGCAGCTAATGAGATTGGTCGTTAAGTAAATGACACAAAGCCTACAAAAAAAGCTTAGCAGCTCACTAGAGTATCACAGAGTGTCCCTGCACACCACACAACGACACAAACAGTGGACTAACCTAGCCCACCCCTGCTTTATTCTACATCACTGCTTCCCTGATGTCAGCGTGAGAGGCAGAACAAAGGCTAAAAGGCACACGGTAAGTCAGTCTGACAATTATGCCCTAGGGAGAAAGTAGAGCAAATCTTAGCCTAACCATGGGGTTGAAAGTCCGTTTCTAGACAAGTAGGTCATAATGAAGGGATTTTTTTTTTCCTGTCACTTCATGAAGGGGAGAAAAATGTCTCTGGAATCAAGGCTGGGTTTGTTTCTTGTTTGTTTGTTTCCTTTTCTCTCTGTCTTGTTTGCCAGCTTAGAAAAGTTTCTGGAATTCTGAAAGTAAAGTGAAACAGTTTGTATATGAACTGGAAATTGTAGTTATAGTATAATGTAATAAATATTCTTTGTAAGAACTGTCACACAGCAAGCACCACCTCAGATGTACATTAACATCTGATGAACTTTGCAGACTGAAAGTTTCTTTTTACTACTCTGTAAAAATCAGCTGAAAATGTTAGATGCAAGAATACATATTTCTGTCCACTAGCCAGCTACTCCCCCCAGTACAGTTTTTAGAACTATGCATATAAATGAATGCATTACTATATATTTTTATTAATATTCTTCTTTAAGATTTTTGTATGTTATTTCTTAATGTCGTCTTTACATGAGCAGATATTAAAGAAAGAACTGAAGATCTATTGTTAAGTGTTTATGCAATCGTTACTTATTTCCTTCGCACAGCAGAGAAATATTCATCTGATACCTTATAATTGTAGGTGTCTGTGTATCCAATGATAAAATCTTTTGTAGAAGCGTTTCAGTTAAGTATTTCAGGACCATTTATTTTGCTGAAAAATGGCAACAGGAAGTTGCCAGAAAGTCTTGTTTGCATTGTTAAATGTTTCTGTCTGCTTTGTACTTTGGAGGCTCAGGGGGATGTTAGGTTCAAAACAACATTATATTATTACAGTATGCTTGTCTGAATTAAGTAATCCTTTTTTTTTCACCATCCCACTAAAATAAATAAATAAATATTAATTATAGAAATAAAAAAGGAAAACAATACCCAAACCTGAAAAACACGAAATAATAATGTTCTAAGAATATGTTCTTAAATGTCAACAGTTAAAGAAGCGAAGTTAAGATATCACCTTGTGCTACAGTTGTTTCTTGATATTGTCATTTTAATTTTTATTATTTTTGAAGTATTAATTAATTTGTGAGAAGATTTGCCAAAATATGTTTATATAGATTTGCCAGAATAACCTGTTCTCTTAATTAAAACTCTTCATAGGTCACAGAAATCAGTTCACAACATGTCTCTTATCCAGGGACATCCTTTTTACTGCATGTGTAAAAGAAGTAACATTACAGCCTATAGAAATTAAGATCAAATATAATGTTTTAAAATGTGCACTAGGTGATTCCTTGCAAAGAAGTATATCCATTTGTGAATCTACATATGCATTTTTATATAAATACTGGATGTGTGCAAAAAATTATGTTCACCTACATGGCTTCCCAGTTTACTGAAACTCAATATGTGTTAAGTAATAATTATTTCTTCTTTTTGTACTTCTCGATATTTCCAACTTAGGAAATTTAATGAGGAAGCAAATGAAGACCAGTAAAATTGTGTGTTTGCTTTAATTTTTCATATGTATATTTGAGGTGTGTGCTTCTGAGCAATGTTTTCCTTATGTTATCTTAGAAAGTGAGACACATCAGAATACAAACCTGCCTTCCCAACTAAGTCATTTATTTCACACCTAATGGTTAGATCCACGGAGATTTCACTAGTTAAAAAGGCTTGAAAAGTTTTGCTTTGAACTTTGCTAATTGTTATTAAGTTTTCAATTCATTTTAACATATATAATTTAAGGATATTTTAGCTCAGGTGCATCACTACAGCTTATGCAAATGAACACATCCCTATCACACAATCATCATGCTTTTTACACATCTGTGAAGGAGAATAAGTTGAATTTAATATTTGAGTATTTATCATGATAACGAACAAGTTCAGCTGTCCTTTTTCCCGTTATAAGTACAGTCATTTCATATGGCTAATATACAGGTAGTACTACTACAAAATTAATAATATTACTTTAATCTGACAAGTTAAGCCGCAGTCAGTTTCTGTAATTTTGCATACTTTATAATTTTTCCCTTCCCTATCACTTCTTTGGTACACCTAAGAGAAGAGGAAAAGAAAACTTGATTTATGTCAACTAATGCTGTTCATCTGATCTCCCCCAGAACTATACTACATTTTTAAAATTACTTTTTGACGTAGACTTTTTTGGACTTTACAAGCTGATATGAGACCTTTTTACTTATCTTTGTGTTCCATTCCAGAAAAGACCTGTGTCAGTTTTGTGTATGGATCTGAAAAACTTTAAGACATTACTCAGTTGATTTGAATAATTCTAATTCTTTTTTTTTTTTTGAACGCTTTTAGTTTTTCAAAACACGAATCCTGATGTATCTGATACTCCTGATCATCAAGTGTGTCCAAGGTCAGTGACAGACTATTGTCCCGAAGGCTTGGCTCTTTCGCTCCAAAATAAAGCGTACCAAAGAACATACAGAGTATATTTTATATTCTGCTACATCCACATCTATTTGAAATGTCTAGACCAAAATGTCTGTTACCTGAATGGATTAATTTTGGAACTATGCATATATAGCTGGAACCAGGTCATTTCTTGTAGTTTATGTGTGTGCATAGTTGCAGATTATTAAAAACCACATAGGCAGAATTAGTGCTTCTGAATTTTAATAATCTTGAATCACTTCAGGATGAAAATACTATTTAATTAATGAGTTAAAACAGAAAATTGTCTTCCTCTTAACTTTCTTTTAATACTTACATAAAATCTCTTGAAGGAAAATTGCTCTCATTTATGACCATCAAACTTTTATACTAATACAAGCAACTTTTAAATTCCTAAATGAGAGATTCCTCATTCATGACAGGAAATAACCTAACAGCAAAAGTTACTTTATACTGGTAATAGAGCTTACCTTTCTGAGTAGGTGAACATTACAATAAGCATGTGTGATTCCACTGAGATGAGATTGATGGCTCATTTCAATATGGCAAAGCAGGTGTATAAGTGTTTTGAGCATGAGGAGCTTATTGATTTTCTTAATAGATTCAGATAGCATTTGCTAGTTCATTTTTTCAGGTTCGGCTTCAAACATAACTTTTACCTCCATTAAGAAACATTTGTCATTTAAGATGTGTCTCTTATCTCTGCTGTATAAAATGTTAAGAAAAGAATGATTTAGAAGTTTTCCAAAATATCATTTCACTTGAGCATTGGAGATCCCAGTTTCTTAACAGTGTTTCTTCAGGTGATAGTGAGAGTTGTGAGGTCAGTTCCTTAAGAGTGCAGACAATTTGACACCTTAATTACTCCCCCTGACACTTAGAGCACTTGTACAGCAACTGGATTGGCACAACAAAGTAGTAATGGCTCCAAAGGCACCGTTATGGACGATCAGGTCAATAATCCTTATGCTAAGAAGGATTTACATGATACAGAGTAATGGCTCTGTCATTTCTGAAGTAAAACACTTTTTATTAGCACTGAAATACTGTTTTGCAATCTCACACACTATTCACATCAGATACTCTATGGTGGTTAAAAAAAATACAAACCAAAAACTAGCATGTGTTCTTCAAGTAAGATTTTTTGTTTAACAGTTGAACAAAATGATGTTACAATACAGTAGGTAGGCGGTATCTGAAAAGGAGTGTTTTTTGAAAATGAACTTATGGCTGTTTTCAAATCTTTTCTTCTTTGCCGTATCAGAAGAGTATAGAATATCCTTAAAAATCATGTCATCAAGTAGCATTTTTATGATGCAGTCCAGAAAAAGCTTGGGCTTAGGGAGATTTTTGCTTGTTTATTTTGTTCAGTGTTTTTACTGTTTGACTTTCTCTTACTTCAGACAGAAGTTTAACACAATCCAGTACATTTAATGTAAATCTTATTACAAATGTAAGTTTCAAAGTAAGGACAGAAACTGTGATTTTTGTATTACTTTATTTTCTTTTAAATAATCAAATTTCTTGTGAGTAAGAAAAAGGCCACACGCTAAATGAATTTCACAGAATTGGGAATTTTTTTTTCCTTGTTAACAATGCGGTCAACTCAACCTCAAGATATGGAAAGTCACCAAATAATAAACAGAAAGAACCAACATAGCAATAAAAATGAAGAGAGAGAATAGACATAACATTTTCATTTTATCTGTAATGTTTTATAAAATTAAACACCATTTTGAAGTACGAGTCTGGTGGGAATCAACCTATATATAAGCATTAGACATTAATGAACAAAGTGCAACTGAATACATAAATCACTCTAAATAACATTGACACTTTGTCAAAAGAAGCAAATATATTTGAGGTTTAAGTGTATGGTCATGTTCTTTATGGATAGCCTTTCCCATTATTTTTGAGAGAGACTGCTGTCTACAAAAAGGGTTAAAGAAAATGCATTCTGTTGCATCTGCTTACTAAATCCCTTACTTTAGTAGAAATTCAAATTTTGTAAAGATTATTCGTTTTATTGATGCATATAATTATAATCACAAGCCATCTGCTGATTTGGCAGGCATGGTTAAAATTCTCTAACTCTCATAACCTTTCAAGTACAGTGCCCTTGGGACTCTATTTCACTTTTATATTTTGGAAAACATGTAGGGACAAACAAGAGAGGTCATCTGCCGAAAGTCAGACCTGTAAAACATTAAAAGAATAAAGATTCGGACAACTGTTCTTGTTTTAATAGCAAAGAAAGTATTTTCTATTTTATTTCTGACTTCAGAAAGGATTATACCAGTTTCCATCATGCGTTTTGGGAATTTGAATTTTTTTTAGGGATTAAAGCTCTCTCCTAACACCCTTGAGATTTAGGTTCCAAGTCTAAACTAAAAGAACAAATATTGTTCAGTTTGTTTGTCACAGGTGAATTAAACATATTTGACCTTGGCCCTAATTTTTCCTTTTTAAGCCATTTTGATTGCATTTCTATCTGAAATGTTTTAGCAAACACTATCTGAAATGTTTTAACAAACAGTCTCTCTCTCTCTTTTTTTATCTTGATCACATAAATTTATCTTGATTTTCATAAAGATGCCCCTATTACATAGTTAGCTTTTCCAATGAAGTTCAAAAGAATTTTAATTTTGAGGGTTACACATAGAACCAGGCATAAAATGAGTGTCTAACATTTTTTTTATGCGTGTATTTTAATGAGCCTATAATCAACTGGTGGTCAGCCACAATTATAAATACTTGGACTTTTTGCATAGAAGTAGCCTTGTTCTCCATTTTCTTGTGTCCTTCATCACAGTAGGCCGATCTATCCACTTTATACTTGATTCTTTCTTTCTTTCTTTCTTTCTTTCTTTCTTTCTTTCTTGATCACACAAAGTGCTAACTCTGCTTGTTCTAGTAGAAAACATCCTCAAGTGGAAAAAAAGGTATTAATTATGATTAACATCTGCTTTTCAGCAAGTTATAGGATATTGTCTGCACTCTGAATTAGGAAAAGGGGCATTTTAGAGAGAAAATACACGAAGATGGGAAAAGTTGCATCAGAATGGGATTGTCCAGTGACTTCCTGATATTAGCAGAAGGGAAAGACGATCATCTGTCAACAGAACTGTCTTGCTTAATTCTGTATTGACATGTACCCTGTAGGAACAAAAGATGCAACTCTCACTTCTATCTAATTAGTGTGTCTGAAGGCCTGTATACAACATGCGTGCTGCTTTACTCCTTTTGGAGGTTTGATTCTCACCCCACACCCTCATTATGACAAGCAGGAGGGAAATGCACATGTTTGAAAGTGTCTTCACAGCTGAAACTAGGGAAACAGGCCGAGAGTAGCTCTGGTTTATTTCACAACCAATTAAGTATGACATCTGTTGAAACTCAGGAAATAAGTCTCCCTTCCCCCTGTTCATATACTTACTTAAATTGCCAGTCTTTTGTTTGGATATGGTGAATTTTACTTACAAGATTTTGTTGCTTTGGAGTAAATACATAAAGTATAGAAAACAACATAGAAAGCCTTTTTTTTTAACTAAGGTTTCACAAAGTGCATGTGAAAAAGCTTCACTTGGCACTCATGGATTAAGCAAATGATTGTGTTAATAATTCTTTGCTTAAACATTCACTTTACATGCTGAAACAAGGGCATGTTTGTGGCAGGCAATGTAGGCGCAATAACATTTTCACTTTTGAAAATCTGGCTCCTGTTGTTGGCTCCCAAAGGCAAGCAAGAGTTGCTAGAAAGAATTTGGATTTACTTTCTTTAATTTTGTGGTTCAAAACTTGGCACTGAAGGAAAGACACTAAGCAGAACAGGACATGTGACATTATGGATGGTTAAAAAATAATTAAAGAGCCACTGTCAGTGGTGCCATGTAGTATACAGTAGTTTATAATACACTGAATAAAAAACACTGGTGAGCTTAAATAGCAAACTCAGACATAAGTCATATTACTATAAAGTGAGAGTAGTTCAAGCTGAAAGATTCTTACCATTTATCAGATACCAATCAATGTGGTGTCTTTATTTATGAGAACTTCTATTCATTCATAAAATATTGTCCAATGCAAACATTAAAAAGATGTTATTTCTGTCCATATCAACTCTTAGAGTTCAGTTTCTTTCTACTGTGCTTACAGATTGATTCCATTCTTTGTTCTATACCTAGATAAAGAAGAATCTGCCATATCATGCTGACACTATTCTTTCTTTCACTCTTGACACTGGTTTGTCTTGTTCCTGTCATACTGAAACCACACTGCTTATACTGAAGTTATGGCTCTCTCTGTTTTACATTATTTTATTTGTTCCTTTGCCAGTGCTTTCCTACAAGGACTGGCACTGCTTTCATTCCCAAAAGATAGTTCCCTACTTTATTTCTATAGCTTTTGTTCATCTCTGTTTTAAATTACTTCTCAGAACCATGTAGCATATGTGCTATATAAGCTGTAAGATGCTTCTCAGCAATTGTCATAGGTCCCTTGGTTAGGAATCCTCTAGTGAAATGTCAGTGTGAAGAGTGTAAGTGTCTAGACATGAGCTAGTCATCCACACTCCCTTTAGTAAAAAAAAAGGAATTTCTTGGATGCAGTTAATCTCACCCTGAAGTAGACATTTGAAACAAATAAGATCTATCACACATCTACAAAGCAACAGAAATGCCTGCAGATTGCCTAGAGGCTACCCAGAGACTATGGAAACTGATTGGTCAGTACCTCAGAAATATATATCTGAATTTCAGGCATGTAAAGTTAGAGAAGTGTATCCTGTTGTTCCTGTCCAGCATACAGACAGATTTGATGTCTCCACATAAACTTATTTTTCTCCCAACTTTCTCCCTGCTCTGAGACAGTGATTAGAGTAATATGTTATACTTTTTTTTTTTTTTTTCATAAAAACAGCATCAACAAAAAAAAAAAATAGTGTGTATTCACAGACACAAATGGAGAGCAGAGTAAGAAAATTAAAAATCATAATGCAGTTTCAGAGAAACAAATTTTGCCTCTGAAATGTCACATTTATAAAAGGGGGTGAGCCAACTCTCTATCTTATTTTTAGAAGTAATTACTTTTCTTTTCAAATGCAATTCTTAAAAATAAATGAACTTCAATAAATAACTATCCATGTCAGAATACAATAGAGGTTTATACACTAAACCAGTTGGATTTCTCAATGAAGCATTTCCAGAGTTTTCTCTTTTTGAAGAATTTCAAGATTATTTCTCAAGCCTTGAGATAATAGAAGAGTAGATTAGATCATGGTTTTGCACTGTTTCTGTAGGTAATTATGATTCATAGTTTCTCATGCTGTCATAAAAAATATAAGCAAGGTCTCATTTCAAATTTTTATTTGCTGTGCATGCAGTCTCCATTTTTTGTGTATTTTTGAAGAAATCTGATGACACACATTTTGATTTCTGAAGATTTATATATCATACCCATAGCTTAAGCATAAAGTCTTTAGACAAATCTTTGACTTTTAAAGTTCTAGGTACACATTTTCAATTTCTTCAGATGAAGGTAAAGTGATTAAGTTGTATTTCTAAATTTAATCTACTGAGACCTTTGTCTGAATTCAGAGCTGGATGGAGCTTCAACAGGCTGAGCTAAGATTTACATAGTGGATGGTCACTACAGGGTAGATCCATACAGAATCTTATGGGATAGTATGCAACTTTCTTCAGCGTTCCCTAAGATACACTATAGCATTTGAAGCATGGAGCCACAGTTCTCTGAAAGTCTTTTGCCTTTTTGTACTACTCTCCTGAGAGGAGGAAACTCAGAGTAATAAAACCTACTGCAAGATTAGGTTGAGATTTACTAAAATAAAATAAAGTAAGTGTAAATTTGTATATTCGGTAATACTCCCATATGTGAGAATCAACATCAATGGCAACTGTGCCCAAAATTACAGGCATACAAACTTCAATATGGTGTAAGTTGACACCAGTTTAACAACCGGTGCTAGAATGATTTAACATTTGTCCTGAAAAGCTTACCTTACACAAATATACTCTTTTTGGAGTTTTCTTCCCTGCAGCCAACATTTTAATGGGTGTGATTAAAAGGCATCCATTTAGATATCTGATTTTGAATAGCATGGGAGAATAAAAGGCTTTAAGGTCCAACATTATTTATAGCAATAAAAGTATTACACCAATTATTTTTATTGTTTTTAGTGTGAATAATAATTGCTACTGTTTTGTGATGACGGGGAGTAATACTGTAATATTGCAGGTGCAAGTTGCTTTCATTCAGAAAATGACAGTCTTCAAAAGGCAAATTCATCAGATACCCTTCAGGTCATACATCTTGCTTCTCCATTTATGTGTGGGATTTCTTGTATTTATTTTGTTAGTTGCATGGCAATCTCTGTCTCTAAAGTTAGAAGATACATGGCTGTTGTGCTAGTATTTAACAATTAGATCAACTCTTCCATGAACACAATAGGCTTTTTAGAGAAACCGTTCTAGAATCCTAGTGTGTACAGCTGAAAAAAAGAAGAAAGTTTACTTCTAATAGAGAGCCATTAAACCCTGTTACTGACAGAGATCATTAGGCATCTCAGGAAAGGGAGAAACTCACTCCTAGATTTTCTCATCCCCTAAACAGAGATAACTGGTTCTGAGTTTTCTTGCTTATGGATGAAAATATAGTGTAATGGAAGAAGTAATCTTTTATTGAGCAGAGGAAGATTCTAGATTGTATCCACATAGCTTATATATTCTCATTGCTCAGAGTCCAAGGTTGCCAATACAGCCCGAATAGCTTAAGGCATCTGGACAAAGGGATGTTTCTTTACAGTGACGTACAAAGAAATTTACATTACTCATTTTCCAGATGATTTTCCAAGTGATACCTTGGAATCCCTTGATTCTGTTGCCTTGATATTTTTAAAAGCAAGTTTATCGTATTTTGAGCTACCAGCCCTGCAAGGTTAACCTAGACCTGGAAAAAAATAATTTTCTTTCTCCATCATGATATTCAGAAAATCATATTCCTGTGATATTTTTCAAGTACTGTCATTTTATATGACAGCTAAGAAGGCATCTTCATGAATAGGCCTGCTGCAGGTACAACTTCAAGCAGATGAGTTAATTTTCATGTAACTTGTACTGTGTTACATTCCTTTGGTGTCTTATGAAAATTCATTTTCTCTGCTAATATCTACTGATCTTACTACAAGAAAATCTTCTCAGATCAGGGCAACTACTGTAAAGACAGTTTTAGGATAGAATCATGTTTTAAAGATCATGCCAATTTAGAGTACTGTCCTCAGTTATATGAAAATCAAAAGCAAGCATTTCTGATTGATGACACAAGCAGGATTTGAACTTTGGAAGCTCTGCTACAGACTTCTTAGCCTCTCTTTGTAGCAAGACAATAACTTTAGTGACTAGCTGCAGGCGCTTGCTGCTGTGGTGGAGAAGCCAATGTCCTTACTTCCTTGACAATAAAAGGAATCTAGATGCCTGCCCCCTCTCTGTTTTTAAAGCTAGCTTTTCTAAATATCACAGTCTGTAAAGAAGATGTATAAAAGTGATGTATTAGGATTGTTCTTGATCTTACACAGCTATAAAGTATATATCCTTTTCATTCCAACTAGAAAATGATGCATTCTATTTACTTGATATTGAATTACCTTCTAGAATTATGTAAAAACATTAGCAGGAGGTCACTGAAAGACTTAAATAATTATCTCATTAGGTTTTGACATAATAATAATAAAAACACTTTCCTTAAGCCCATTAGTTTTTGTACTATTATCTGGTTAAAACAGTATTTTATAATGGTAGTTTCCAGTCCATAGAGCAGCAAGTTATAAATAAAAATTCTCTCCCCAAAATTAAATAGGACTAGGTAGATAGGGGAATAGATACAGTCTTCCTTACATAACCTATTATTCAGTATTTTTTTAAAATAATTTTTTATTATTTTTTGGGTTCTTTGATTTCAGTTCTTGGTGATTAATTCAGTAGCATTGAAAACACAATGTCAGCCTCAAAAGTAGAGTTGTTTCTATGAAATGAGACATGGAAATAAAAGTTTTAGGTAATTTTTTTAAACTGCTTTACAAATTCTTTGCACTACAAACCTTACCAATGTGTAAACAGGGCTCTAGCTACTGTGTTTGTCCACAGCTAGAGCTACAGATGAACACAGTGTGGTTGTGTGATGACAGGAACAGCTGACTCATTAGTAGAGAGCAGTGAAAGGTAATTAACCCTGGGAAAAGTACAGCTGCCATGCGAGCTGTTCCTTTCTGTAGGATCTGATTAGAAATTAGTGTTAAACCACTGATTCTTTAAAAAAATGTCATTGATAATTCACTTTCTCTCTCAGGTGTGGCCCCTAAAAGAGGCCTAGGGTAAAACTAGCATACAAAAGGTCTTCTATCTAAAAAGGCTTTTTTTCTGAGACAAGGGCACACCTGTTTGGACGCTTCTGGAGTTTTCTTAACTGTGGATATTGTCCCAGCTTTGAATGCTCCAAATCTATGTGCAATACAGAGAGTGTGTCATCAAAATGACTTAAGATAGAACACTATTGTTTGCTATAATGTAGCTCTTAGTGAGCCTGATTACTTAAAAGTCATAGCTACTACTTCTTATATCAAGACATAATTATGATGCAAAATGATGCAGACCTCTTGAAAAAAAAAAAGATATATATATATAATACCTGGGCTGAAGTGAGCACAGCATATGAAAAAAGGATTGTGACTTGTGCATTTGTAGCTCCCCGTCCCACTCCATTTTCTGAACATGGCTTTTGAAGTGCCAGCAGAAGAGACAGAAGCCATGATTTAATGTGACATCCAAACAACAAACCAGCCTGTTACGTGCGTATTCATACACCTGATACAAACCTACTTATCAAAAATGACAGAACTAGCAACTAAAGTGAAAATATTTCATTAATATGCTATAGAAATTTTTACCATAATGTTTATTATGCCCTCATACAGACCGGGCTGGATGGGGCTTTGAGCAATCTGGTCTAGTGGGAGTGTCCCTGGCAGGGGGATTGGAACTAGATGATCTTAAAGGTTCCTTTCCAACCTAAAACATTCTATGATTCTATGATTATTTCACATAATTGCAGGGGATGGAAGGGACCTCAAGTGAACATTGAGTCCAACAATTTATAGCTATTGTTTCCACAAGAATTTTAATCATTTTATTTTGCAAGTTCTTTGGTCAGGATTGCATCTTTTTATACTTGTGCAGTTAATACAAAATCTATGTGAATGCTTCTACTTGTAACTAATGTGAATTATTGAGGTTCTCTGAGAACATTCTAATTGTTTTCAATGGAACCAGGCTTACACCAGGGAGTCTGAAGGGAAACTGTGTTCAAAGTAATCAAATATGTAAGAATCTCTCCACAGGAAGATTTTTTTGAACTTACTCAAGTCAAATTCACTACAGTAAATAATGGATTGCTGTTATTAAACCAATGTAAAATAACATTAAAAATATATGCTTCTACAGTGTCATTCTGAAAGTAATGCCTCTTATTTTATTATGTTGGCCTGTGATGTCAGAGGCAGCTATAGGTATGGCAGTAGAGGTTGTACCTTCCCACCAATATTCCTTCACATTTTGTAAAAGATGTGACAAATGACAGCAGAGAGACAGTCTGATAAAATGGCATCTGACATGGACCCATGCAGAAAAAAAGAAAATTGCAACCATTGATATTCATCAAAATTTGCTGATAGTTTGTGGAGCTCAAACAGTGGATGTGAGCACAGTGAGGTGATGGGTGGTATGTTTAACCAGTAGGTAGAGAAATGTGAAGGACAAGCCATGTTCTAGATGGCCATGCACAGCTGTCAAACCATGAAATGAGGAATGCCTATATCAGCTCATCTATGTGAATCAGTTAATGGGGTGACTGTTGAAAAATAGTATTTTATAACTGTAAATTTATGTTACCAAACAGTATTATTGTGCTCTTTGTGCCTGCTCTAATTTCTGTGGAAATAAATAGAAGGTATTACTTTCAGTGTGACCTATGTGTATAGATACATATATATACATAGTATATGTATATATACACATATATGTGTATATACACTCCTTATTGATATTTTCAGCATTAAGAACAAAAACATTCTAAGCAAAAAAAGACTTCTAGATTAGTTTTATCTTTATAAGATAAAATAAGAGAAACAAGTCTATAAGATAAAACCCTGGCATGTCAAGAGTAGTTACCTTTGTGTAGCCTAATTTGTTAAGAGATGAAAGATCCAAAATATGTTTTCAGTTATATTGCCATTCATCATGCATTACTTGGTTCGTATTCTTGGAACTGTCCTTATCTGTTCAATTCTTTTCAGTAAAAAGCTTGAAGAGAAAGAGAAAACATTTTTTTCTTGGAAATCCCAAATAGTACCGTACACTTGAATTATCAAGTTGAGTTTCAGAGGAAGAAAAGCATCAGCAAGCTATTAAATTGATGAATGCATGAAGATTGAAATAATATTCACTACCTTAAAGTGTGGTTAGTAATGCACAACAGCACATCATGGTACTCTGTATCGTTATCCTCATTTAGCTGACAGGTTAAGAGACTTGCTGAAGGTCACAGAATAGATCAGTGACAGAGGTAAGGAAAGAGAATTCCAGAATCTCTTTTTGTTGCTGTGTTTATTTATTTATTTATTTTTCCTATTTGTACAATCACGATGTCTTATGTCTGTGACAGAATGCACTACACTGTGTCAGTGAATGAAATAACGTTCACCTCAAGGTAGAACCATAAAAGGGCCTCCCAAGGAGAATTTAAACTCCTATTCCTGGTGCTACTGACCTCTTGATATATCCAACTGAGCACTCTTTTCCTCGCTCTACAGACTTGATCCAAACCTGCTGGGGGAAACCAACAGATCAGAAGTCTGTCCCAGTGTTCATTTTACTGATACACTTTTGTGTCTGTCAAATTCTAGTTGTTTTGAATGTTCTTTCTTCTTTCAATTTCAAGGTGGTATTTTTGCTCTTGGTTGTTTCTTTCTTTTTTTTCTTTTTCTTTTTTCTTTTTTTCTTTGTGTGTGTGTGTGTTTTGTTTTTTGTTTTTTTGTTTTTTGGGTTTTTTTTCTGTGCTGCTCAGCAAGCTCCCAAGATCTTCAGGGCAATGTGGTAGTGCAAGCAAGTCCTATTATCTTTAACAGTTAGGGTCATTACAAGTCTTTTAGATGGTGGCAGACTGTACTTCACATGGCACTCTTGTAGTTAATGAACATATGTGATTTGCATGTCGAGGGAAGGCACACTTCCCTTTGTGTGACTTTCCCTTTCTTGGGACATGTCTGTCATGCTTAATGAAGGGAGCTTGTTTAGAAAGGAGAGAATGAATGTTTAGGTTAGAGGGATGGTAGTTGCATTTCTTTTTATAAAAAATACACTGTATTTTTAGATTCATTGTTCCATTTGACTCCATGTCAGAGAACACTCAGTGAGCTAATTAGCCATGCATTTTGTCCAGCATAAGAATTGTGATGCCTTAATTCTAGTTGTTAAATCAATCCCATAAAATTTGGTCAGAACAGTCAGAAATCACAGGGAAGGAACATAGCAACATAGATTAAGCCCATAAGTGCTTGAGAAGTGACCACTTTGTCTGAACCTAATCAACTCCAGCACTTCTGTAGATTCTGCAGAATCCCATTCATTCCTAACTAGCTTGCTGGAAGCCATGTATTGTATAAGAACTGTAACAATGGTCCCTAAACAGCAGGCATGTAGCTGGACCAAAATCTTCCTGGTATTGGAGGAGGCTGCAACAGAGTAATTAAAAACAACACAGTTTTTCTGCTCTTAGTTATACTGATGTGTGTGCTCAGGAGTCTCACTCTGGCCTCAGTCCTACATCTGCTAAGCTTCTCTTCAGCAACCAGAGCATGGTCATTCCTCACTGGAGCCAGTGGCTTTCCCCTTACACAGTACCTCACAGCAGAGATGACTCCATGCAGGAACAGTCATCAGGCTGTAAAAGAGTAAACGTGTTTTAAAGTAAAATAAACCCTGTGTTCCAGAATCAATGACGCATGCTCTTTGAACTTTCTTTTAAAATTGCTCTGAAATCATAAGGTTGTTATGGTGTGTTTTTACTCCAAATAATGCATATCATTGTAACACAAGCCTTGAAGTTAAGTGGCTACTTTAATGAAACATAGTTACCATAGCTACCACAGGAGAACAGAGAATAACTTTTAGTTCTTTTGAAGCTATGAATTAGTTTAAAAAGAGGAAAAGGAATAAACAAGCATGCAGAAGTTTATTATTCAGTGCTTCATGCCTGATCAACTCTAAAAAAGAACTCTCCCTAGACTGGGGCATTAACATTTTCCAGTTGAAATCTGTAATTGCTCATCAACAAACACAAAATCACATTTCAGCTCCTCAGTATGTCTGTTTCCATGCATTTTTTTCCTGAGTCAGAGAAGAAAGAGATGTTTCCAAAGTTCTGCTTTCAGCATTTTCTTAATAACTGATAACAATTCTTAGCATTGCTAAGAAGTGACATCCTAACCGGAATGGCTAACCACGACTCATGAAATCTACGGTCTAACTTTATTATTTGTTATAAACACCATCTTAAGAGCGATGGGAGAAAAATGAGAATTTATCATAGTGAAAATGTGTTCCTGGAGCAGTCTCATTGTTTTTCAGTTTCACATTGAGATGTGCTCTATCCCTGAAGTGTTAATGGAGGTCACTGTTGTTGCTCTCCTTTGCTGTGTCAAAGCAAGGGAGTTTCTCCGTAGTTGAGTATTGAGAAACAAAATGATGCTCCTTCCAGTATATCACCTTCAGCTTATAAGCCTCGAGAACAGCAGTGATTAACAGGACTTTTACAAAGTTTCTGTGTAGTTACAAGGACAGCTTCAATCTTCTGTCATTTTTTTGCATTAGCTATGATTATGCTTTTACCACCAAAATGCATTTATTTTAAAGGTAACAATACAGAGTCAGAGAATAGCTTATGTTTCATCTATATTTATCAGCACTCACTGTACATTTGTGTCTTCATTACCAGGAAATATTAAGGGACATTGTGCCATCTATTCCTGTTTACAGTTTATTATGCAGAGATAGGAAACACTTAGCATGTAAAATGAATGTAGAAATTATTCCTGGATAGAAACACGGACATTTCCCACTCGTTGGCTCTTTCTCCTCCATCACCGGATCAGAGTGTAATTGTCAGTAATCAGGCCTGCTTGCTGCTGATAAAACCACTCTGAATGCTAGCAGCCTTCTTTGTGTGATGACTCAATTATTCCAGAAGTGCCTCATCAAATCTGCCCCATCAGCTGGGCTAATAAATAAGGAGAAGAAACTGGCCCCCCAAAGCAAATTATAAATCCATTTGCATTAACCATTTCGCTGGTCCATGATCTAGGCAGAAATAAGCATGGCAGATTGTGTTAAGCTTATTTGAATATGTTTATAATGTTTACAGCATGCAACCTTTTTTTTTTTTTCTTTTTTTTTTTTTTTCTTTTTTTTTTTTTTTTTTCCACAAGGTGTTGGAATTATCAGTCATGAATAGCATATAAATGCAGTTATGTTAATTACAGAAAAGCCTCGGGCATCTTTGAGGGATAGTTTGTTGCTTAAATCAGGTGAAAGTTAAACCCTTCTGCAAGGTGAAATATGATCTTGCACATGGCATTGGAATTACTGCCATGTTTAAAACAGCGGATGGATGGAAGGTGTATGTTTTTACAGGTAATGGAAGGACAAATGCAAGTATTATAGGGCTGTATTGCACATGACCTCCTGTGCATCTCAGGGTAGAACTAAGTAAGATAAAGTTTAGTCTTATGGTTGGGAAAGAAAATACAATAACATAAGCAGCTGCAATCCTGTTTCACGTCCCTGCACACTCAATAAAACAAGTGTAAAAAGGAGTATACTGCCCCAAGGAAATTGCTTTCTGAAGCTCAAACCATAAAAAAAAAGCCACATATGCCCAAGTAGTTCCCTTCTGATTTCCAGGGCTTCCCATGTCTACTCCAGTGTAACATCAGAAGGCTGAATGAAATTCATCTGTTTACTCATGTGCTGAACATTACACCTGTGTTTAAGTGTCTCACTGAGATGACCCATAAATTTCAGTAGAACTTAATGTGTGAAGTTATGTACTTCAGCATGTACAGGATAAAGATCTGACTGCAGTCAAGAGCTCAATGCATCTTTTCTTTTTGTAACAGCACCTTTTGTTTTTAGATATTTTCTCAAATACTAAATATTATATATTGAGAAAGAGAAATCACTGTCCCTGTAGAAACACAAAAAATGTTCGGAGGTCATAGTGGTGAGCCCATTTAATTTGTTTCCTTAGCTACTACTTCTATTCTGACTTAACAAATCATAAACTGTTATGCATGTTCATTTTCATATTTTTAATATATCAACTAGTGATGTGATAAATGAGAGAAAATCAAATTCATCTGTTGGAAATTTTATCCATTATATTTAAAAAAATATATTGTTCGGGGTCTTTTACAGATGTTGCATGCTTTTTTTTTTTTTTTTGTACTGAAATGCTGACAGAGAAACATCCTTAGGCTCCTGGTGACATAATTTTTAACTGTATGATATGTGTTTTCTCATTATTAAATTTTCAGGAATTCTCTAGTGATCTGACCACAATGTGGACTTTTGTTCATAGACAATGGGTCAGTGAGAATGGTTGAAGGGATTTCTCACACATATGTGACAGTGAGGATCAGGACCTAAATTGTGATTCACATCAGTATCCTGGTATGACTCACGGATCATAGTAGGCTAACACTTCAGAATCAGTACACTGATCACATTGCACTAGAAATAGCTATAAGCCAAAGAATGAACTGCATAGATTCCAAGTGACTTCACTGAATCATTACATTAACAAATCATAGAACTCATTGATTCGATTTTTGTGGGTTTATGAAGTTTATCATTCTGGTTGAAGTGAGGTGCTCCTTGAAGTAGAGGGAGACATTCTCTCAATCTGCATAAGAGTTGAAGAATAGGCAACAGTTATCATCTGTAAATCACAGGTATTTTTCTTTCTTTCCCTATTTATTAAAATAGGTAAATGAATTCTTGCACACTATGAAAAGGTTGGGCCTACATCAACATATGTATAGTCCTAAGGGGAAGGATCCCTCCAAAGAACATTGATTGACATAAATTATTTCTGTATGAAAATCATCAACAGTCCTATCATCAAAGCTTTCAGTAAACTAGATAGATGATTTCTGTGACATCTTGAGGGTGAGATCTTCATTTTCCAGTCCTCATTGCACCCACTGCATTGCTCTTTCTTCTCCATTCTTTGCTATACCTCAAAATTCATCACATGTTCAATTTTATAATGGATAAAATATACTTTAAAAAAGCATTTTTCAATGATATATTGTATAAGATTTAGATGTAAATCAGAACCAACTTTTCCAAAATTAATTTGTTTGATACCTGAAGCATCAGATCCCTGCATTGTATTTGAAAAGTATGCTGCTTCTTGGCTTGTGGAGAGGGATGACACATAGTTTGTATTCCATTTGGGGTATGTCACATCCCATGACACAGAATAATCCAACACAACCTTTTATAACATGACAGATGTATGATATTGTATTATAATTTTTATGAAACACTGTATCTTAAAATCTGGGTACTCACCCACGAATCGGCTGTATGGTTGCCAGCACCCTGTTATGTGAAAGAAAGAGAAAATAGCAAACTTACTAACCAGTAACTTCTGCTTTAGTTAAACACAGAAGAGAGGTCAAATTTTTGCTTTATATGAAGTCTTGCTTTTCTCCTACTATAATGCTTCACTTTTCAAAGATAGCTGATGATGTTACATACAAGGCAGATGGGAGTAAAAGAGCAAATGGCACTTTTGCATGTAGTTTTCCAGCACAATTTTAAACCCTCCTCTCAAGCCCTGACCTATCCCAGACTTAAAAAGAGAGCTTTCATTGTATTACTTTATTATATAAAGTTAAATGCAAAAAGTTCTGTGTATTTTCCTGTTGTGTACTTTTCCAAGTGGATCTCAGCTGTGCTGTCTTAACTCTCGCTCCCTTAGGATGAGAGACAGCAGATGGGGTTAGGGCAGAGGGCTGATGCTTCTGACAGCAAACGGCCTGGTTGTTGAGTGGAAGCTGTGAGCGTCAGGAAGCTCCTTTTCCCCAGAGAACCAACAAACCACTGAAGAAAGTTGAAAATGAGCCCTTTGAGAAACGCTATTAAAAGTAGTAAAAAATTGCAATTGTGCAGATGATGTGCTGCTGTGTGGTTATTCGGATGCTAATGAGTTTGACATTAGGGAACTCAAAGGGTTTACAGCTACTCCCTTATGTGATTTAGTTCTTTATTGGCAATCTTTGAGAAAATAAATGAAAAATATATTGCTAATAAATGCATAGCATGATAGGATTTTAGACCAAAACCTGTTAAGTTTTAGGCTTAGGAAGTGATTTGTTCACTATTGTAGCTATTCTTAAGAGATCTTTTGTTTTAGGGTTAGTGTGTTTTGAATAAGAACAAGACAAGACAGGTAGATAGTGATAGCTTTAATATTCCTTTTGTGTTCCTTTTTTTTTTTCTTATTTTTCTTGCAAATGTTGAAAAAAAATAACGGGGAAAGAAGGCTTTGAGGGTAAGCAGCATCATTTTCCAGCAACATATTGGCTAAAAACAGCTTTAAAAATCTTCTCAGTACTAGGCTGTTTTGCTCTGTTTTTTTTCTTCCCTCTTCATCATGTTGCATCTGCTGTCTGTTTTGCTACTTTGTAAAAGCCTATTTATTTTAATTAAAAGTTATCGATGGGATTCAAATAATATTCTATCTATTGGGACTCAAGCTGAATTTAGTTACTCACTAAGATGTTGCCTGCCTGAGAATCCATTTAAAGTGAGGCTTTCCAATTTCAGAAATGCAGAATTACAAGTTTTATTGGAAAAATTTCATTGGGTATAATAAGTTTCACCTCGAAGTTCCAGAAATTTATCTGCAAACTTTCTCATTAAGTAGAATAGATAGAATGAATTAGATAAGTCTTACTAAATACACTGTATACTGTTTGAAAGCTACCCATAAAAATTGCAAGTGAAAGTAAAATTTTATAATTTGATTATTGATGGCAGGAGAGATATATATATTCTCTGTGTAATAACTAATCACAGACAGATCTGATCAAGTTGCAAGTGCATTCAACTTTCTTTAGGTGTTTGAATGGTGTGGTTATTCCTTATTTCTGAATGCAAGGTTATCAGTATTGTACACTCAGATAAAAATTTCAATTCTCTCTCACCATTATTGTTGGTTTAGCATGAGTTTCCTTACAGAAAATAATAAATATTAGGAGTGGAGAAAAATCAAAGACATCTCGTATTTGGTTACAGTGAGAATGTGGTCAGTCTGACCAAGTTTGAGCATTGATATTCAAAGCAAAATACATACATAGATTCTAAAAAATTCAATGATTTTATTTACATCATTACTGAAATATTTTAGACTGCTTATCGTTTATTTCATACCATGTGCTAAATCATATTTGACTTTGGATTTTTACATAAAAACTGTGCTTTTCTGTATGTGTTTTAAGAAAAACTTAAGGTCTATGTGATAAACTATTGGAGAGGGCAAGCCATATTTTAAAAGTAACACAAGAAATTATTTCTACTTTTTAAAAACGTCATGTGCCTATTCCACATTTTTCATGAAAAAAATAATAATTAAAAAAAAAAAAGAAAAAAAGAAAAAAATGATTATTTGCCTAGTATAAAAAGTGTCCTCTTCCATCTATGTTTTCTTTAGTATAGCTGGTTTTTGGTTATATTTTCTTTTTCAGAGAATGAATTTCAGGATTATCTGTTAAATCGGGCAAGACGTCTTGGGAAGAGTGAACCTGGTCCTTTAGAATCTGTACATATTGTCACCCAGAAACACGCAAAGGTGGGATAACTTCTTTAAAAGAATGAATCTGAATCAAAATGCATCTCCATAAAAGTATTAGATTACTTTGTAGTGTTTTGTGCAATATGACTATATTTCTTTTATAGTATCTGCTGTTTTAAGAACAGAAATCTTAAAAATCAGGTATAAAAATAATGAACTATTCAAAAAGATGGAAACTTCTGTAAATATGTAGAAATTCTTTTTTTTTTCATTTCTGAACTATGTTTATTAAGATTAAATGCCAACAAGAACACAAATATATTTTAATCTATATGACTTCGAAAGTAAGAATGTATTTCATAATGCATTGCTTAAATTCAATCTGAAGAATAGCTTATTTGTGAATTTATTTTTTTTTTTAATGAATGGATATTGATTTACTTTTGTTACTGTACATTTACTGAAAGGTCTTTAGATGTCAAGGCAACGCTTTTTTTTTCTTTCTGTTTGAATATTGACACAGTCTTTCTTCAGTAGGAAGAAAAATGATATTTAGTACACAGTAGCCCAGGAGATAGTGACAAGACATTAAAGTACATGGAAATAAAAGTACAGGAAACAAGCCCCCAGAAACTAGGATCATCTTATGCCAAGCTGCATTTTACCATGGTGTACTTTATAATTTTTCTGTACATTTAAAAAGCTAGCAGTTGCCCCTAATTTCATAAAGCTGTATCTCTGCCCTCTAAAGCCTTGGTAAAGCAGACTAATAGAAATACTTGGCACACATTGGTTACCTAAGGGAATAATAGAACTATTTGCTGTAGTCGTTTGGCAAAAGGACATAAACATATGGCTTTGGTTTATATTCAGCACTGCCAGTTGTGCAAAGTTGCATGGATGAAGTATACAACAGCAGTGACAACTCAGAAATCAGAAGTGAGAATCAAAATAAATCATCCTTGTTACAAAGTTATTCAAGCTTGTCCCTGACTTAAGGTTTATTTTGCCACTGAACATTTTCAAGTGGTGATTTCAACATTAAAACATTATCTACATTTCAAAATTATGTACAACCCACAGCCAGTTGTTGATGATTTATGTTATACTTTATGGTTTGCACTCAATGGATGTACTTGCTCATTTTATTTCACAACAAACAAACACATGTGAACTAGTTATTTCCATGACATTCAACTTTCTCTGATAGAAATGAAGAATTGCATTGTGTAAACTGAAGCAAAAGTTTCAAAAATAAAGATGGGATGACTACTTAAGTATGATTCATCAATATCAAATAACAAGGTTTGTTTTCAGTAGCAGTCTTAAAGAACACTTGCTTTTTTTTTCTCCTTCCTGTAAATCAACTTGTGATTAAAAGAAAAGAATAAGCAACTTTAAGCCACAATGCAAATAATGTTCCTGAAAATTGTGTCTTCACATCTTTTACTTTTTTTTTTATACTTCCAATAATCAGAAGATAGTAGCTTTCCCTAAAAGTTGCTATACTTGTGCTTTCCATTTTCTTCTTGCTATGTAATTTTCACTATCAGTCATCAGTGAATTCTTAATATTAAAAAAAAATAAAAGCTATCTTAGAGAGACAGAAAGATACACTTAGCACACATACATACACAAACAACCGAATGCTACTCTGTACTTCCAGATGTAGGAAGTAGGATGTAGGAAATCCTTTCCATTATGATACTATTAAAAAAAAAAAAAAAAAACCTTAATGTCAGTATTTTGTTTTTGTATGTTAGATTCTTAAATAACTTGTTGAAAAGAAATAGTAAAATGTGGCTACTAACAGCATTGAAAAATATTGCTGCAATGATATTACGTGTTGTCAGAAGAGACACATGCTATGTCATGTCACCTTGGGGTGCAAGTAGCATATAGAGATCTTTGCAGTATGTTTGCAGACAAAGCAGTATCTGACGTCAATTTTGAAGTCTGTGGCTTGTGTTTCAGAATTAAGGATGGATTTGTGTGCCTTAAAAGGCATCATTCTTTTTCCAACTAAGTTCATTAGTCAGATGTAAATGTTTTCTCTATACGAACACATGTAGATTACAAACAATGAAAAGAAGAGAAAAACTATTCTTCTTTTCAGAACTCTCAAAATCAGCAAAGTTTTGTCACTGAGAAGTTGCTTCTCGTGTTTCATTTTGAAAACATAACTTTTTGTTGGAAAATCCCAGGAAAACTTTTTATATCTTACCTCTAAATAAACTGGTGATTTAGCTACACAAAAGGAAAGTGACCACTCCAGGAACATGAAATGCGCTTACGTGAAATCATTCATGCTTGTTCAGAGAGCAGAGCAGAAATTAGAAAATGCTCTTACTTACATGTAAGAGAGAATTTGAGCAGAATTTGTGATATCGTGACTCCAATCCATTTACTAGGGTCTAGTTACTGCCTTAGCTTTCTGTCTCAACCACAAATGAAGGAAGAAGAGAGGGAGTATCACACTGAAATTCACAAAATCAAACAGAAAGCATTCATAAAGACTGACATTTGTTGGGACATGCATTCAGGAAAAGCATTCAACGTTAACATCTACAGTACATTTCTAAATCATGGGAATATGGCATAACTGAAGGAACTCTGAGGCAGGTATTTATTTCTTAGATGGCTTTCTTAATGACTTAGGACTGTGTATCTGCTAACTCTCTTTTTGTCTCTGTGTTTCTGACTATTATCTCTCACTAATTCTTTTTGAGTCCATTAATCAGTTTCAACTCAATTTGAAAGGAAAGTGCTTAGATGAATTTAAATCCTGTCATATCAGAGAATCTGCTAATAAGATCATAAAATCTAGCTATAAGATTTAGTGGAATTAGTTTCACTATGCTTAGAATTACTACTCATCACTATTAGATATATTTCTACTTGTGAATCTTGCCACTAAAACATATGGGAATGCAGCTCAGAGTAAAAAATTCCTGGCCATCATTTAGATATTATCCTGATGGAGAAGAACATTTACAGGAGGACATCATGTATGGATTTTATACAGAGAAGAACTAGCTATCTCTTATGACTGTTTGTCTTAAGACGACGTGTGTACTGGTAGGGAGGGCCGACCATCCTTGAATTTGGGAGCATGAAGCATCCTCCAGAGTCCATCCAGTCTTTCCAGTACACAGCAGTAATAAGATACATATCTGAAATTCAAATCCTGATAGAAATTGCCTCATAAAAATAGTCAGGCAGAATTTCTTATTTAGTTTAACACTTTCATTATTCCAAGGATGTTTTAAAAGTTTGAGTACTTCTTGCTGACTGCCTGTGGCTGTAATTTCATGTAAAACAATCACTATGGAGGTAAAAATAATAAGGCAGAATCTTAATTCTTTTTTTTTTTTTTTTTTTTTTTTAGTTTTTAAACATACCGTATTCAGTTACTTTTCTATAGATTCAAAGCTAATGATGCGTGGGACTTTAGTAAGTTGTCTTTATACAATGTATTCATGATGATTCTTTTAATATGTGGCTTGCAGTGGGCTAAACAGCACAATAAATTTCAGAGTTGAGTTGATTAAGCATCTCTCATAATTTCAAATTATTGCAAGGAAAGAAAATCAATAGAAAAATCACCTACATTGATTTTACTGTTGGTTTTCACTCATTGTGCAGTTTTTAAATATTCATCACAGTGTAACATGCTATTTAGACCAAAGTAACTGCTGTTCAGTAGAAGCAGTGGACACTTTCTGTTTCATAATTAAAAGAGCAGCACTGTGATTGGTGTGGTATTTATTATGAAATGATGACAAAGGAGTACCAGTGGTTTTAATAGTTTTAGCTTACAGGAGCTGTTGTTAATTTTGTCTGTAGAGTTGCAGGTGAAATAATGCACAGTGGATAAATAGTCTATATTGGTTTAACTGAACATAATATATAGTGTGTTCTGGAGTTGTTTGTCTCAATAGACTATAGTAATCAAAAGTAATGAACCTATTATGTGCAGGACCTTGGAGAGCATAGAATGGCAGTAAAAGTGTGGCACATAAAAGGTTTATTAAAGGAAATTAAAGTCCATCATTGCCACACCTGCTCCCCTATTATAAGTCTATGGCAGGTCAGTGCCTTCAATCACAACTCAGCATCAGAGAACAGAGCCATGTTTCCCATTACCATTGCAGTCGCATTGCTAAAACTCGCTCTCCAGGTTTTAAGGGTAGTGACAAGCAAAGGCTGCCAGCAGCATTACTACGTAAACACAAGCCACTTGTGTTACTTCCCTGCTAATAATCAACAACAGATGTAAATTTAAACAGAGAAAAGATAACATTACCTGGGTTTGAGATGAATTCCAATCAATTTATACTTTTATTTCAGATATCATTAACCTGGGTTCTAGAATTAGACTTCTTCAAGTACATGAATAGCCTTTTCATATACTTGTGTTCTCTCCTACAAATAGGTATTTTGATTCCTGTTGTTATATATGATGCAAAACCACATGCAACAGCAAAAAGGAAAAAAAAAAAAGGGAAAATAGAGAAATGTTTTTTAACCACTATCAAGGCTGACTTTATTCTTTCATTCTCAGGTCAAATTTGTCATATTCTGCAATGCTCATTCAGATTCAGACCTTCAGGACATCTCAGTTGTCTGAGTCATGTAAAACTAAAAATAGAGCATCATCAGATCTTCAAACTCTATGAATAGAAAAAGGTATAAACAGCTTCTTGCATCTTCCGTCTGTGGGGCAAATCAGTACTGCTGATCCTCAGGAAAAAAAAAAGAAAAAAGAAAAAAAAAAAAAAGAGTGAAATAATGGAAAGAGTCTATCGACACAGCTTCTTATTTTGTCACCTTTTGCAGGAAAAAATTTGTAGATGTTGGGCATAGAGAACTTCTGGTACCCACAGAATCTAGTTACCTATTGCCTGAAAGAGTTACATAAATCAGATGCTGATCCATGCAGTTGTTCCTGCATATTGATCTGCAGAATGTTGGATCATTACCATTTCACAAACAGGGAAACTACAATTAAAAACAGATAGGTAGTAAGATGCTACCATAACATTAAGAAGAATTACAGAGTTTCTGCTGTTTTGCCTAGGCAAAAATTCCTCATGACAGATTCTTCCACACACCTCCCTGGACATGCTCAACATTACATGGTTAAACAATCTGCTGTATACCACTGCAGCTCTTCATGAAATCTTAATCCCTTTGAATTTCAGGGGTTTGTAATAAAATCCATGGATTGAAAACCTGCCCCCACAATTATGGATCTGGGCCAGATCCAAGACCAGAAGGTACATATTTCCACTGCTAGTTTAGCTGTAGCCAAAAGTGTCATTTGAACAGCCATTCTTGCAAGGCCTCTCTTATTTCAGTTAGAAATCTGATGGCAGCAGCTTATCTTCTTTTTCTTTTTTTCTTTTAATTTTTTTTTTAATGTAAAATACAAACCTGATCTTATGTTCCTCCAAAGGCTTGTACACATCTATAATGGTTTCTTTCACTAAAAGTTCTACAAGATTTGAGATTTGATTAAGTGATGAAGTGTTCCAAACTGGACATGACTGTAGTCAGCATTCAGGCAAGAGTGTTTCGTGCTCTAAAATGAACTTGTCAGACACAGGTTCCATTGCAGCTCTTCTGATATGCTTCAGTTACAACAGTTATGTAGGATGCCTGTAGGCACTACTGTTTCTGGAACCTTTTCTTCCAGGAGGTGAATGTTGAAAGCAGCACTCACACAACATTGCCATTTCTAACCTTATACCTTCAGCTAACACCTGTAGACCTTGTCATTAAACCTAAAGAGTCACTCATTACCATCACTTTATTAAACAAATCTGTGCCATTAAAGGTATCTCCTAGGTATTTACTAGATATTCACAGATGGCTTTTTATCTCTTTGACAAGATTAATAAGGCATGATTATTCTTCTTTCTATTACTGTCTAGCCTTTGGAAATGTGAAAAAAAAAAAAAGCATTGGAGATTTTTTTTCTCAATGGCAAAAGGAATGAATTAAAGACTTTGTGTTAATATTACAGATGGATGCAGATGGGGAAAATAAAAAGCTGCGCACACGCTCAAAAGGAACCAAGGGTGAGTTAGCAAGCACATTCCATGACCCTGTGCCCAGCACACCATGAAATACGATAGTTCTGTGCATAGCCTCTAATGTGCAGTAAGAGAGTGTGTAGCTTCCTTTGGGTTGCTTTTTTAATCAATGTAGGACACAGACTGCTGACATTAAGAGGCATGATGTTATTAGCTATGGCTTAAAGAAAAGCAGAAAAAAAAAATAAAAAGCAACTCTACTGTATACTATTTTCTTTGAGCTATTTCAAAAGGAAATAAAGGTTATGTGTTTTATAATGCAAACATATATTTTCCATAGGGAGTAGAGCAAGACAATATTGAATGGATTCTTTCAAAATAACATACCAAACTTTGTCTCAGCCAACTGAATGTTTTTCTGCCTATTGCCATTAGCTATCAGTAAATTACCCGTGTAAATGCTTCAGAAGTAAATTTACCTTAATCAAAAAGTGCAGATGTATGCAATGCAGGAGAACCCTGTGCTTTTTTTAAAGAACTGGTATTTGTGTTTGATTCTGCAAAGTTATGTCAGAGTTGTATTTCCCAGCTATTCCTCTCTTTTTATAAGGAACAGATGGAAATGCAATACTGAGAGATAAACAGGCACTTAATGATCTCAACATCTGGAAAACATGATTGACTAGCAATACAGTCCTTTCAGGAGAATAACTTTTTATATTAATACATAACACTTTTTATGACTCTTGATAATGATTGAAAAATTGAGATACATAAAAATAAATGTCAAAAATTTGCCTTTCCTGCAAGCATTTTTGCTTGTGACTGTTTTCAGAAGAACAAAGCATCCATCTTCCAATCTGATTTTAAAGGGAATTTTGCAGTATTAGTATTGTGAAAAAAGGACTAGTTTGATTAACTGACATAATGCAGAAATTCTAGGTTGTTAATATCATGCCTTCAGCTTGAAGCTGTAGTCAGAGTGAAAAATTAAAATGTAGTTTGGCTTAATTCTCTATATTCAAATGACCAAAGGAGTGTAACATTCCAGATTCCACTGAGAAAATGGCAGAGAATATGAGGTGGAATGCTATCCACTGCCCATAGATGAGGGGATAAGTACAAAAATGATAAAAATATTAGGTCTTTGAAGCATCCCTCAAAAATGTTCTCTGAAAGTTAAGTAAAAACAATATATTTCAGAAGTATAAGAATAGACAACTTAATATTACGGGATCTGAAAGATATTGAGTAGGGAAGTTATTCAAATCTCAACATTAGAGTATATCTTCTCTGTTAAAAGAGTCTCTCTCTGAGCTAACAGGTGAATCAAATTTAATAGAAGATTTTATATTCATACTCTTTTCACTTAAGAACATAATTACATCTTTTTAAAATTTACGAATTTTCTTTATACTTTTAATACACATACAAACACATGTATGAACCAGTAGCTCTTGAGTGTTTTCCCAGAAGCTAAAAAAAACCCACAAAAGTTGCCTGTGCAACATGAGAACCACCTGTTGGCTTTGCCAATATGCCAGTTATGTTGGCTTATGCCATTATACTCGTGTGGACAGCTTTCGTCATTCCCAAATTGAATTAAAATTCAGAAAAAGCAGAGATTTCTTACGCTTTCAACAAACACGTGCCATTCTTTCTATTTATTTTTTTCTTATTATTTTTCATGTTTGTTTGTTTGTTTGTTTGTTTGTTTTCCATTGAAGATTATGTTTCAGGTTTCATTCATCCTAAAATAACTGAGAATTATATGTTCAGTTAACATTTGCCACTGGTAGCTAGAATCCTGTGGTTAGCATGAAATAATCACCTGTGTTTTGATGACTGTTTCTCAATCATCAGATAGGCAGGTGCAAGATTGCAGAAAACACAAGTCTGGAAATGTAAACTAATTCATTCTTTCCTTCTGCTTTTATTAACAGTTCAAGTGGACTCCATAGCTCAAGAGCTCAGGTAAGAACTCATATTATTTATTTTTTCCAATTTTACTTTCTGATTTTTATCAATAAATCCGTATCCAGGATATTGCTATCAAATAGAAAATCCAGAATATGCAGTGGCTTAGCTTTGCTCTGACAAAAGAGTGTTCTGATGCAGATACACTTTTAAAATACACCAAAAATAAAAGCAAAATGTTAGCAGTGATTCTGCAAGCATAATCAAAAATGATGCAGAATTTGCCTATGTCAAGGCACACAACAAAAAAACCTGTGGCTTATGATCAGTTTTCAGTCTTGTTTTTGTTGTAATAAATATAGCATTTTAGCATCTGAACATTCCAAGAGCCATGAACATTTATATGGTTTTTATTGGATGGCTTTTATAAAACCAATAGTCTGTCTATTTCTGTAAAAATTCTAAATATGTTCACTTTTCATCATGTACTTACTGAGTTTCAACATATTTTAGAAATAGCAGAAAGTACTTTTCAAATTTGTGCAAAGAATGGCATTTCTGTCAAAACTACAGATTCTACAAGGATATACATACAGACCGTCCTAGTAAAGTTTGAATATCTAAATCTTATTAATATGGGCATCAGTTCATAATAGCTGCTCCAAGAGCATTAGAAAAATATTATGTAAAGACTGTTATATTTTCAGGACTCGATCTTGACAGAAAGAGCACTTGGAATTAAATAACAAATTTTCACCAATACAAATTCACTCTTTATTCCTCTCAAGAGAAATATTTTCAGTAGGTGCTAATCCCCAGACTTATCCATCCAAAAAACAAATACTGCACCATAAATACTAAAAACCTTTTTACCAAAAAACTGTTAAAAGATTTGCTCAAATTAATTTAACTTCGCATACTCAGTCTTCTTTATTGCATACAATTGAGCTGCATAGCAGGCATCTGAAGTATGTATCTGTGGATTCTTCCATTTGGGGAATAAAACCAGCTTCACATGATTTATTAGATCAGTCAGAATGCCACTCTCTCTTAATATAGGGCATGAAATATTTAGAGAAAGTTTTCTTTGCAGTTTAGAAATACAAGGGCTGGTCTGACAGTAATGTCTCTCATTTTATTATGTTGGCCCAAGACATCAAGAGGAAGGTGGTGGTATAGCAGTAGAGGTTGAACCTTCCCGCCAGTATCCCATTACATTTTGTTGCCATGCAACAGTTGGCAGCAAAGGGGCAGTCAGACAAAATGGCATCTGTCAGGGAAGTACAGATGAAGCAAAGGTGTGTCACTGAATTCCTCCATGCAGAAAAAAAATTACACCTATTGACATTAATTGATGCTTACTATATATAGACAACAAACAAATAATGGTGGTGAGTATGCTGAAAAGTAGTGCTTTGTAGCAGAGAATCTGAGCTATCAAATACGTTATTGTGCTCTTTGTATCTTTGTCATTTCATGGAAATAAATAGGAAGCATTACTTTCAGAGCATATAATATTTAAAAGTTTTGTTTTATAATAAAAATGAGGACATTGTAATCTTTTCATACATCTTGAACAAGTGCAATTGTAGGTTAACTTCTCAGATAAATTATTCATGGTGAGTCACTCATTCAGCTCTACAGTGAACCTCATTTTTCTGTATAGCTTCAGTTTCCTGAGATTTAGTGCTTCTCCTTTCTCCTCTATTCATTCCTAATTTACACACCAGAAGGATGCATTAATCCAAAGAGGCAGTCATCCAAAAATGGGTATGGTCCATGTGTTCCTCAGAGAAAAATGTTTGAAAAATAGAGGATGTGCAAGTTTCTGCAACATCAGAGAAGCTTTTAATTCATTCATTATCAATTAATAAAGGTTTTCCTAAGCAATTTTCCCTCTCTGTATGACATACCTGTTATTTAAGAACTACTATGTCATGGATTGATTTTTCTGCCGGTAGCATGAAATGCATCTGAAAAGAAAATACAGTAGTTTAAAACACTGAACTAATCATCCAAAAAGTCATTGTCTAGACGCTAACTTGGTGTTAACAATTTCTACAAAACAAAATTTCATACTGTGTATCTCAGCAGTCAAATGACTACTGACATGAGAGTCAAGTGATTGACTTCTTTGAATTTATTTGTGCATGAAAAATGAAGCTACAGGGACAAGAGCTGTCTTTTGAAAATGTAGCCTATGAACATATTCATATTACTCACACCTATATTATTATGGAAGAACTATTGAATGTTCCTCAAGAGTTAAAGAATGAAAAAGTCTATTGTGTTCCCTGGATACTGGTATTGGAATGACTGTCTTTTCTGACCAACATTCTAAACACTGTGTTGGCTGAGAAATTTAAATCCAGGCATAATTAATTTCCCCTTTTCCCCTGGCTTATCCTATCTGACAAAGCACTTTTACACTCCTTATTGAGTTTCTGTTACAAAGTGCCTTGGGATACTTCTACATGAAAGGCACTACATAAGCTTGCATGCTCATATTGTGTTATTATTAGTTTTGTAACACTGATTGGTTCTAGAGCATTTGTTAGTCTTTTCTTATTCTTCAAGTTGTTTCACAAAAGTAGAGAATGAAACAAATATAAAGTAAAGCAGAGTTGCAATCACCAATTAAATACACTAATGCATGAAAATGTTTCTTATCTAAATTTCAAGGGATACACTCTTGCTTGAATTCAAAATGGAATTCAATACTAAAAAAAATTATAAGAATTGATTTTAGGAAAACAAAAACTTCACCAAGAAATCTGGCTAATGGTTTTGCTATTATCCATCTTTTCCTGAGAAATATGACCATCATTCTGCTAAAAAATTAAACCCTGAGACAAACAACACTTTCAGTGCCCAGGTGTATTGTTGTTGTAGTAGCTGTTGTTCTGCTGAGTAAAACAATTAAATTTCTCTTGCACTGCACTGAGTTTCTATAATATAGTACCTTTCTTCCACCTGTTGACCACCTATATACAACATTATTTCTATTTAAATGACAAACTTGCTCTGATGTCATGTAATAATATGCCTTGAAAATTTTCAAATTTTAAAATCATAGGATTTTCTTCAAATATAATAGGGCCCCCAGCACAAGAAAGACACAGAGTTCTTGGAACTGGTCAAGAGGAAGGCCACTAAGATGATCAGAGGGCTGGAGCACCTCTCCTATGAAGAAAGGTTGAGGGAAATAGGCTTGTTTATCTTGGAGAAGAGAAGGTTCCAGAGAAACTTCATTTTGACCTTCCAATACTTGAAGGGAGTGTATAAACAGGAGGGGGAATAACTGTTTACATGGGTGGATAGTGATAGGACAATGAGAAGTTTTTTGAAACTAAGACAGGGGAGATTTAGGTTATACATCAGGAGGACATTTTTCACTCATAGGATGGTGACACACTGGAACAGGCTGCCCAAGGATGTTGTGGATGTCCCATCCCTGGAAGCATTCAAGGCCAGCCTGGATGTAACTCTGTGTGGTCTGGTCTAATGGTTGGTTGGCAACCCTGCACATAACAGGGAAGTTGAAACTAGATGATCATCGTGGTCCTTTTCAACCCAGGCCATTCTATGATTCTATGTTGTCAGTAGTTCAGATTTATAAGACTTTTTTTCCTGTATTTATTGTATAGATTATACTGCTGAAGTGCAGTATGCTAAACTAATACAACATTAATAACACTTCAATATAGAATTGTTTCTCCTGTCAGCCTTAATTATTTACTTACAAACTACATGGTTTGTACTTCTACACACAGGAATGAAGTGCTTTGGTCATTCCATTGGTAGCTTAACAACACACAAGAGATCAGTTTCTGTCACAATCTAAACTTCACAAAACAGAGCAAAATATAATGCATAATAGAAATGAGTTCTGAAGTCAGGAGTTTTCTGTCTCATACGTTCAAGTTTGAATCTGACATTTTTCAGTCATGACATCTCTGTTGTTGAACCCATCAACAAGAAGCAGAAAGAAAAGGTCTTCTCTTAGATTATTTAGTCACAGACAAATGAAAGGACCAGGATCTTCAGCTGTGCTAAGGATTAGAGTGGAAACCAAGGGGAAGTGAGGAATATTGGTATGATGTATTCTCATTATTGTGTTCTATTTAACAGATGGGATACAGTATGATGAACCATCTGTAGGTTATGGAGTAGCATCTGGGTCAGACCAAGGATGAGCAAATTGGATTGATCAAAGCATAGGATTATAAAAGCATAGATCAGTTTGGCCAGATCCATATCTGAATAGAAAGGGTTTGGTTTCTAGGTTATATACAGGTGAGAACAAGTCTTTCTGACTTCTGTCACTAATGTTTAAAGAAGACTCTACCACACACTTGTGCTTCAAGTCATGGAGAACATACATGCTCTCTGATCACTGTAGCTACACTTCCAGTTACGCTTCCCCTTACTATCAACAGTGTTAGAACATTTCTTCAAAAGGACTATTTCTTTAAGAAAGGTTAATTTTTGTTCGGAGCCCTTGTTTCACATGTGAGACATTGTAGATATTCAGATAAGTGATATTCAGATTCAATGTGAATAAAAGTACCAGAAAGGTGACAGAGCAGAGCTGCCTCAGATGTCTGTTAAAAGAAACAACTAGACACTTCACACTTTGCTGCTGTCTTTTGACTGGGAGCATGAAAAGCAAGGAAAGCAACCTTGCAATCAACAACGCTGAAGTACTTCAAAAGGTTTCTGTTGCTAACTTGTATTCGTCAACTTTAACCAAAATATTTAAGTATGTCAGTATAAATAAAAGTATTGACATGTAAGGAAAATCATTTTACCAGGAAATGTACTTATTATTTATTTTGCAATTTGGAATGTTTCGCTGTTTTTGTCTAAGTACGGGTAGATGATGTGTATCATATTATATCTGAAATTTAATTTCAGACAGCAATGACATGAAGGTAGATAGT
>NW_024962263.1:52177948-52285738 GCF_019238085.1 Lagopus leucura | reverse complement strand
GTCTGGAGATCCCTCCTGGTGTTTTGTGGTGAGTCCAACTAAGGGTAAGCCTTCCATTTATTCTCTTTTGTTATCATTGTCCACTTTGCCTAACTCTCTTGTTTATTTTGTGATTGTAGCATCTTGATATCCTTTGATTATACAACTGGTAACTCTTTTTGTGAGCATCAGAAAATAAGCAGGTTTTGAAGAAGTGTTTTTATGAAAAGGAAGTCTGGTGGATTACCTCAGAAAGAAATGAAAGCTCCATTTAGATGGAAGGAGAAGTGGGCACGAGATAAAATCATCCAAATAGGCTGAAAGACTGTCCTCAGTAAGAACTGCGAGTGTGATTGATTTATGTAGCTACCACCTTTGCAGTACTGTTATCCCAAAGGACTGCCTAAAGTTAAGACACTGACAGAGAAAGCAGTTTGTTCCTAGCTTATATGTAGAAAACTGTCAGGATTATCCTTAGTTTTTGACTTGTAGTTTCACAGAAATTGCTTGTGGACTTATATTTTTGGAAACCGCTATGTTAAAGCACATTGCTGTTGGAGTACATCCAGAGAAGGGCCAGAAAAAATATCCACAGAATGGAACACCTCTCCTATGAGGACAGGCTGAGAGAGCTGCAGCTGTTCCGTCTGGAGAAAAGAAGGCTGCGAGGTGACCTGATAGCAGTCTTTCAATATCTAAAAGAGACCTACAGAATTACAGAAAGACCAAGGTTGGAAAAGACCTACAAGATCATCCAGTCCAACCATCCACTTGTTACCAATAGTTCTCACTGTACCATATCCCTCAATACAAAATCCAAATGTTCCTTGAACTCCTCCAGGGTCAGTGACTCCACCACCTTCCTGGGCAGCCCATTCCAGCGCCTGACCACTCTTTCAGAAAAGCAGTATTTCCAAATGCCCAGCCTAAATCTCCCCTGGCAAGCTTGAAGCCATTCCCTCTAGTTTTATCACTAGTTACACAAGAGAAGAAGCTGACCTCCAGCTCACTACAACTTCCCTTCAGGCAGTGATAGAGAGCAATAAGGTCTCCCCTGAAAAAGAGACAGACTCTTAAGGAAGGTCTGTGGCAACACAACAAGGAGAAATAGCTTCAAGCTCAGGAAAGGGAGATTTAGGGTTAGATACAAACAAAAAATCTTTTACAGTGAGGGTGGTAAGGCACTGGAACAGGTTACCTAGTGTTGTGGATGATTCCCTGACACTGGGGACTTTCAAGGCGAGGCTGTAACAGGAACTGGACAACCTGATCTAGCTGTGGATGTTCCTGTTCATTGCAGGGAGTTGGGCTAGATGGTCTTCAGAGGACCCTTCCAATTTTGAGGACTCTATGATTCTTGATCTAATCAGCAGAGCATTTGATCTGAGACAAAAATCTTTATCATGCTGGTTTTATTGATAATTGATTTTCAGTTAAACAATAAGCATATATATTAATAACATCTATTCCCAGGCTCTGGAGTTAGAAGTAGTTACTGTTTTCCCTATTGTTTGGAAAAGAAACTTCCTCCCTGCCCATTGTAGAAATTTAAATGAGAATGAGTCTTTGAAACTTTTAACTTTGACTTCTTATTCTAGGACTTCTGGCGTAATCAAGGATGTCCTGATGTCACCAATAGTATTTTCTTCAATTCAAAATAACTTTTATTTCTTATTCTTTTATGATAACATTCTTAGATTATCGAGGAATTCAGGCCACTATTCTAGTCAGTATTTTCCTCAAAGAATCTGTGGAAAACTGTTTTTTACTAAGGAAAAATTATTTTGTAATTGGTGTTTAATAGAAAACATTGAATAGTTAAATATAAACAAACACTGAACAATCTGTATGTGGTACTGTTTAGAGTAAGACAAAGGCAAGTGCATGATGATCACAGACCTAATAAAATACTAGCACTGAAATTCACCTGTCCTTATAATTATAGCCCACATATCAACTGTTCATATCGTAATAAATAAAATTTTGTGGGACTGTCATGTCTAATATCCTCCCATGTTTCTTTCTTCATATTCTAGTCCCACTTTAAAAAGCCATCAAACTGTGAATTGTGCTTTTCCTCCCCCTATGCCTTACTCTAATCCCACTCTCTTCTACTCTCTTTCTTTGTGCTCTGAAGAGCTTATGGTCCTCAGGATTTTTGCCCTTTTTGTAGCCCCCATACGTTTTCATACTTCAGATGGCACTTTCAATACTGTTAAATCATATCAATAAAGCAAAAACATTAGCATAGGAATAAATTCAAAATTCAAATATTCCTCAGTTTCTTCACTTTCAAATGTGAACATTAGAGAGTTATAGCTTGCATTAAATGTTAGGAGCTGGTGTATAATGAACATTTTTTTTTCTCTTGAAATTCTTAAATGAAATTATAAGTTGTGATAGAATGTTGATTCAAAAAATATAACCCTTGTTTCAGTGAAGAGAAATAAAAGGGTTTGGTTCTGAATGAGCACAAGTAATGACTTTAACATTTTACAGGTAATCCTAAAATTGACAGTTATTTTACTTGACTCTTTAGTGAACAGCTCTCAATAACCATTAACATAGCTGAAATAGGAACTATATCTTACATTTTCTTTGATATACCAATAGTTGGAGTTGCTCACTACAATGGATCATTTGCCTAAGTCATGCAGCTATTAAAACCTTTTGATTTATACACTGTGACCTCTATCTTTTTCTCTGTATTTATTTAAAATTTACATTTCACATTTTCTTCTAATGTCTATCATGTACATTTCTAGCCAGCACCTGTAGTATCAATGTCTTTTCCTGCATTAACATGACTTTTCATTTGGGTATGGTTCTACTGTTTTTCTCCTTATAGTCTCAATTTTATATGAAAGCTACAGTGTGTAATTAGCTTAAATGTATTTTTTTTTTTAATTGTTACTTTTTCCACATGTGGCAAATCTGAACCTCTTTAACTGTGGCTGCTAGGCTGGCAGGTTGTTATTTGCTGGTTTTTGGGTTTTTTTTTTTTTTTTTTTTTTTTTGCCTGAGAATTTTTTGCTGGGTTAAGTGACCAGGCTGGATGGGGTCCTGGGCAGCCTCATCCAGTGGGTGGCAACCCTGCTCAAGACAGGGTTGTGGGAACTAATGTCTTCAAGGTACCTTCCAACCCAACCGATTCTATGATTCTATGATTTTCCTTGCTTTGAACTAAAAAATTTGTTATTTAATGTATTCCTGGAGGCATTATCTACACCATCAAAATTTCAATGTTCATCAGCACATAGTAAATATCATCCTTCTAATCACGTGCTGGAATTTCAAGTTTTGTATGCCTTAGTGCTTTTTGTTGAGTGACAGAATGTATCAGAACATTATGGCCCCAGATGGTTGCTGCTTCTTATGGCAGATCCATTCTCTGTGAATGACCACAAGCCATATAGAGAATGAAATGTCAGACACAAATTTCTGCCTCACATATATCAATCATGAGTTTGGACTCGATGATCCTTAAGGTCTTTTCCAACCTGAGTGATTCTATGAGTTAAATATTACTACTAGCTGCATTGCTCTGTTTAACTGATAAGGGTGGATTCAGACAATAAAAACAGAGACAAAACAGACTACATGCAGGCAAAAGACGGCAAAGAAAGGTAAAGAATAAAGCCAGCATCCTTTTATGTTAAAACAGTTTCTGACAATGAATTACTTAGGATCCCATTGTCTGTTGCCAAAAGAAAAGGGGAAGAAAAAAAAAAAAAGGAAATCTTATCCTCTCTTACATCTTCTCTAACCTAACTGAAGGAATTTGCATGGTTTTTATTTACAAATTTATGGCAGCTAGCAGGCTGACCATTCACATGTAAGTCTTTCTGCATCCAGAGATTGTATGGATGATCTGTAGTTCTGACTATGAACTTAATCCGTGCCAAACTGCAATCCTGGCTTGGGTCCAAGAATGTATTATTGACCTAGTGAGCAGAGACAGACTGAGTGACTGACTAAAAAAGGGGGTAGAAAGACTGATTAGGCCAAGCTCTTGGGCACGCATTCAGATCACTGAGTTTAGGAATTTCCTGAGTTCCAGTAAATAAAAAATAAGTTTTCTTAAACTGCCTTTTAATAAACGTAACTTATCTGTTGTTAAAGCATCCAAATCTGTTTCTAGCTATGTAGAATTCTTGAACTATGAGCATTTGAATAAAACTTTAAAGTAGCTACTAATTTCATGACATATTTAAATAACAGTATCTATGTATGACATATCTGAATATCATTATGAGCCCACAAGCTTTTAAACTGGAACAGGAAACTCAGAAAAGAGAATTAGAATCTGTGCTGTCCTCTGAGTTGTCTTTTCTGGGGAAAGAACCATACTGAAATAGCAAACTGCAGTTTAAAAAGAGAGAGATAGATTTAAAGAAAAAAAATACAATTTCTTCAGCATGATAATTACATTTTAAGTTCTTATTCTAATCAAAATTTACCTTTGCAGCTTGAAATCCTTGTCTTTTAGCCTCTGGTATCACATGATTAGACTTCACCATAACTACGTGTTTTTTCCTATGTTATTGCTGACTTACCATCACTCCCCTTTTAATATGTATCATTTTATTTGCTCAGTCATTTCACAGTTCAGTTGTTCTTTTTGGTCAGGTGGCCTATAACATTTAGTTTACTGTCTGAAACATCTCCAAGCTCAGTATATAATGACTCAACACGATTAGCCATTTCTCCCCAGTCTCTTTTCATGGGGGCTAATAAATCCTCTTTTACCAACAAGGCTGTGGCAACTCTTTTACTTTTCTTATATGTCTTTTCAAAATAAAATATATCTTTCAATATCATCCTCCCCCCGGCTTTTACTTATGATACAAAATTTTCTCCACTTTATTATCTGTCTAGTCCTGTTACTTTTTTTTTCCTAGCTAAATCTTCAATTTGTGTATACAGGCACACACTTTAATATCTTAAAGTTACTGAGATAATTTTGCTCATATTAGTGTTCACAATTCTCCTTTTATCTTTCTTCTCATCTATACCTCATGTGCTTTCCTTTCATCTTGGCCTGGCTCTGGACTGAACTTTTCACAGCTCTGACATTTGAGAAAAAGATCATTGTCCACGTATGGTAGTTACCTTTTCTATTTGTGGAATGCCTTTTAACCCTGGAATGATTGCTTCAGTGTATAGGAACAAGCCCTGTACCTTTCATAGATACAGCTTGTAGGTTAAATGTTTTGGTTTCTATGGCTTTGTTAGAGACAGAAAGAGGTGAAATGCATTTTTGTGTCGTGTTATAATGAAAAACAAGAAACATTTCTATTTTCTTTAGTTATCTTTGTCATGTTCTGACTTTTTATCATCACTTCTGTGACATCAGTTCACCAGATCTAAATGACAAGCTAGTTTATTAGTTTGATCTCTTCCTATTTTTATGTTTAAAAATATTGATGAAAGGAAACTACTCTTATCTGATGAATTCCAAAAGATTTTTCAGGAATTCTCATGTGCAGTTTTTTTCTGGTGATACACTGTAAGTGTCTCGTAGTTCATCCATTGATTACAGTTTTCACATTTTTGCACATTCTTTACTCCTTGAAGTTCTTCAGCCAGACAATATGTTGCCACCTCTAACTTGTAAAGTAAGCAGTTGTTTCTGCTCATGTGTAATTTTCTCATGTCTCAAAATTCACAAGTATTTCTTACTTTTGTAGGTAGGTAGAATGATCTTATATAACCTGTGTTCCAGCACATTCTACTATTCAGTGAGCAATTCAATGACACACAAAATATCGGTTAAGTTTACTGTCATGTCCTCCAGAGTAGAATAACATTTGTAAATGGGAAGTACGTTTTAGCATGAAACATCAGAATGCAATGCTGTATAAATTTTGAGAATATATGTAATACATAAAACAGACCAGGTACAGGGAGACATCATTTCAAGCTTCCAGTATTTAAAGAGAATTTATAAACATGAGAGAAATCAACTTTCTACACAGGAGGTTGGTAATAAGACAAAGAGGAATGCTTTTAAACTAAGCAGAGGAGATTTAGGTTAGATGTCAAGGGGAATTTTTTGACTCAGAAAGTGGTAAGGTGCTGGAACAGGCTGCCCAGAGAGGTTGTGGATTCCCTGTCCCTAGAGTTGTGTAAGGACAGGTTGGATGGGGCCCTGGGACATCTCGTTTAGTGCTTGCTCTAAAGGTATGCAATCGTATCTGTGGCAGAGGAGTTGGAACTTGATGATTCTTGAGGTTCCTTCCAACCAAAATGATTCTGTGATGATCTTCCTAAGAATTTGGCTTGAAGAGTTCTGAGTGCAAATTCATTACTCTTGAGCTGTCAGTCTCACTGATGAAAAATGTCTCATTGAGTATATTCCTTAATAAGTAAACTTGTAAATAAACATATGATAATAATTGGTTAATCTAGAGGTTCTTACTCAATTAGAAGAATCATTTTTAATGTCATTTGATTGACCTTTTCTTAGTTAACTACCTGGCACCTATACTGATATTAGAGTGGAATACTGTAAATTGAATTACTATTTAATTATTATTTTTCCAAGGATTCAAACCTTTTGTATTCCATCAAAATTGATGCAGTTTATTTTCTTCCATTAGAAAATTATGTTCTCTCCCTACTTGTAAAATCTGAGAGTAACTTTTGTCACTTAAAAGTATGCTCTATCTAGTTTCCTAAGTTTAGGATTTGTCTTTGTATGTCGTCAGAATATGTGGATTCTTTAATGGTCAGTAATTTCATGGTACTGAGAACAACATCCTAGCCTTTGTATAATTAATAGTTTAAGCAGACTTGACTGATGTTGTGGCTTTTTAGACTTTTTGTGAACTCCAACTTCTGACTATGATGAGACAGTGTCTTAATTGTCTTTATGCCTCTGCTCACTTTTAGAGCAACCTGAACTAAGAATATTAACACTCACTCCAGCTAGGCTATAAAATTTACATGCAGTCTCTGCAAACAATGAGGATTACTTAAGGAAACAGAACATAAATCTGACTGACTTAATCTGAAAACAAAGAAGATAATTGGATTATAGTCACTTTCCACCTTCCTCCTCAACCACTAATGTCTATCTGAAGATGCTGTAATTTACAGTATTTGAGTCTTTAGTTGCAGTGATGAGACAACCTATGTTGTGTTTCTTTTGAGTCCAATGTTTCATATCCTTTCAGGAACCTCTAGCATTCTTAGTTGCTGTAAACAATTACCTCAATGTCATTTCAATCAACATATGATCATCCCCTTCCTGTACCCAGTACTAGTCATTTCTCCTGATTATCATCAGCTTATGTGGAGCTCAGGATTTTTTGTTTGAATTTGAGGGATTAGTGACATATAGCTGTAGCCTAATCCCTTGGGAGCCACTAGGCAGTTAGAATCCAACTCATCTATTTCTTAGATCGCTAGAAGATATAGAAAAGGACTAAGGTAGGGACATTAAGGATTTCTATTCCTTTTCAGTACTTCCACAGCTTTCAAATTCTTAGAAGAAAATCCAACTATGACAGAAAATTGTAAGCTATAGGTTCAGCTTTGAGTAACGTGTTCCTGAATCCTAGAATATCAACTTTTCTCACTTTTAAGAAATAAGTAGTATTTGATAGAGAGTAATGGGACACCTGCAAATCTGTGAACATACTTGATCAAGCCCTACAGAAGCCAAAAATATCTTTAGTCACAATCTAATTAAGGAACAGTTAGGCTAACCTTCTCCTTTTTCTGCTGGTGTGAAATTAAATTTAAAAAAAGACAGATCAGAAGAGCATATATCCTTTAATTGAAATCCATTAGTTGAATATTTACCTTTGTGACATAGCTAAGATATCAGTCAAAAGGTAACCAAATTAAGAATTCAGTTGTTTTCTCCACAAACTAAAATGTTCCTTTAACTGCTCTTGTGCAAACTACACGAAGAGCAATCCTTAAATAGTATTAGACAATACATGAAAATTCCTTGATATTCAAAGACAGATATTTTTTGTCCTTATGCTAAGGAGCATACATGAGAAGAGGTGTGTTCTGTTCTTATTATTTTACATGACATCCATTATAGACAGTAGTAGACACCAGTTATCAAGCTAAATGTACCCCTGGTTTTTATCCACTGTAGCAATTCTTATGTCTGTTACCATGCTTTACCAACCTGCAGGCTGCTTTGAATAATAAAAAAGAAAAAATTCCCCAGAGGCTGGAAATCTTGACAACATACTGATGACAAAAATCTTTGCTGGCTACAAAAGGTCAGGGTAAAGGTTTGACATACACACTGCTTAGATGAACTGTTTACAAAAAAAAAAGATGGACATGACAATTAGACAGTTTTCAGTATTAGGAAAAACTATAGACTGTGAGGATTGCTCTCTCTTCTTAGGCATTGCTGTGTGAACACAAACCAATGCACTACTGTATGTCTATATTACCAGTGTCTGTCTCAATACATGCAAGTAGATAATATGTCTTAGATATTAACCTTCTGGATCATACTGTAGCTGACACAAGATTATTTTTCCTAGCTCAACCAATGACTAAAAAAATAACAAAAAAACTCTGCATTATAAAAGTGCTAAAATTATTTATTATTCAAAAAATATTAGTACATTTAATTTGGGGAAGAAGTGTGCATTGACTCTGAGCACAAGAACAAAAAGAACTTCCCCTGGTTTATGAGCCTCAGATTACCAAATAACCTTGACAGCTGAATCAGTGTTCCATGACAACAAGCAAGCCATTGATAAATAGCAACAAAACTATTAGACGTTGAATTTATGAGATGAGTAATAGAGAAGCTAAATTATAGGTTTACCATTTGAAAAACTACAGTATGACAAATCTGTTCTAACGTGCGTGTGTGTATGTGTGAATGCACAGAAGGAAAAGAGAGAAATGGAAACTTTTAAAGACAGATATAACATAAACATGCCATGGATATTACAAATGCACAAATATATTATTTTATGTGAATTAGTTAAATTCAGTGTCCATTATGAAGTAATAAACAAATCATGTGTAAGTAATTGAAAAAGCTACCACTTGTGAAGTTGTCTTCCTGGTTTTATTCTCATTTTTACTTCTAAGCATTGTGATGTAGGAAAAGGGAAATTCTGGTAAGTAGTAGATCTTTAAACTGCCTATTGCAAACTAGTAGATTCCATTTAAAACTGAAGTATGAAGAATCACCACCAAAAGCAAGTGTATGTTCTTCTGGAGTTCAAAAACCTCTTCTTGGTCTATGGAAAGTAATTTGCACTTCCTAGGAAAGAAAAAACAATTATTTTTTTATCCTTCTGTAATCAGAATGAATGGTATCAGAAATCATTTTAAGTAAAGTTGAATCTTGCATCAGAAATAGTTTTGCTAGCAGGGGCAGGGAAGTAATTGTCCCTCTGTACTCCTCACTGGTGAGGCCATAACTCGAGTACTGTGTTTCATTTTGGGCCCCTCACTGCAGGAAAGAATGTGACGCCCTGAAGTGTGTCCAGAGAAGAGCAACTAAGGTGGTAAGGGGTCTGGAGCACAAGTCTTATGAGGCATGATTGAGGGAACTGAGATTGTTCAGTATAGAGAAGAGGAGGCTCAAGGGAGACCTTATCACTCTCTATAACTATTTGAAGGGAGGTTGTAGCAAGCTGGGGGTCAGCCTCTTCTCTAGTGTAACTAGTGATAGGATTAGAGGGAATGGCCTCAAGCTGCACCTGGGCAGATTCAGGCTGGATGTTAGGAAATACTATTTTTCTGAAATAGTGGTCTGAAAGAGGGGCACTGGGATCGGCTGCCCAGGGAGGTGGTGGAGTCATCAACCATGGAGGTGTTGGGGGGCATGGTTTAGTGAGAAATACTGGTGATATGTGGATGGTTGGACTGGGTGATCTCATAGGTCTTTTGCAACCTTGATTCTATGATTCTGTCTTATGTAGTCACTTATTTTAATTTATAGGAACTGTAGAGGAAATCTGAGTGAGTGGCTGTTCATGTACAGAGACAGATATGATAAGAACAAGATAACAGGAAACTTGCTAATATGACTGATTGTTTTCCAGGCAGACCTGTAGGCTTTTTGTTCTGACAGTGGTGAAGAAATTTTTGATTTACTGAAGTAAATAGTGAGAGAGAAATTGAAAAAAAAAAAAAAAGTTTGATCAAAACAGATCTTTAAGTTACTTTTGCTTCAGAAACTTGCTCCATTGCCATCCAAAAGAGCACATAGGGAACTGCGGGGGCCCATGAGTAACCTTAAACAAGCTGCTGCTGCTCCTGCTAGACTGTAATAGTTACTGTCAAGTGGGATTCTTGTGCTCGTTTTTCAAAGCAGGACTACATTGGCAGGTGGCAGCAGCACTCTAGGGCTCATCTTGTCTGTGATCTGCAAGTGTTTGAGTTTGGCTGTTTTTCATGGTGAAACACCAATAGATTGACAGCTGACATTAAGTTCCTAGAAAAGTACTGTAGTAGTGAGGAAGAATACAGTAATCACCTTACATTCTGATTATGTTTTTCCTTACCTTGACTGGAAGATGCACAACAGTCAGACAAGTTACAGGATTAATGCTGAGGAGTTATATGAAGTTCTGTGACCTGTGTTAAAGAGGACAGTATACTAGATGAACTGATTGGATCTTCTGTTCTAAAAACCTATTAATTATACTTCTGTAAGAAACAGCTGCAGCTTTGTCAAAGGGGAATTAAACACTGAAAATGCATATTGTCCCAAATACTGTTACAGTAGCTACTGGAGATAAATTTGAAGCTTGACAAATAAATGAAGGAGATTCAAAGGCAAACTTAGCAAAGGTTTTGGTTAATAAAGCAATTGTGTGTGAAGGGTATTCAAACATTTGTCATTTATTCATTTTGCCCGAACCAGCATGAATGGTACTGTCATTCACAAATATTCATTAAGAAACATTTGATTGTACTTTTTTAGAAACTAATTATGCATGTTCATCTGTACTGCATCCATGTCTGATGTCTGTTATACGGCCACCTTTTCTAAAGGGACACTTAAACTCTGTTGTGATTCTGACCTTTAACATGGTATTCATGTTATCCTCTAGTCTTAAAAAGGGAAATAACTGAGAAGTCTTAGTATATTCAACCTCAGATAGTAGTTAATGTCCAGTAATGCTAATGCCCACGGCATTTTAGCTTTCAGAAGATCATGAATATCTGCTGTGTTTGAGGTGCATATGGTAGAATTGTAACATTCCCTCAAACTGCAGATCATCGTATTTCCACGTCCCTCATGTTTGCAATGATGAGTTGCCAAAAAGGTGCTTAGCCAAAAATGGGTATTTTTTTAAACAAAATGCTGAAGTTAGTCATATGCTTTCATCCAAAACAATCAGAACCTGAGCCAATTTAGTGCACATAAGATACCTTGGAAGGATTGATTTATGCTGTAGAGCTTGTAATATGTTTAACCAATAGGAGTTCTCTGCACACATGGATTTTTAAAAAAATATTTTTTTTTTTTTGCAAATCTTGCAGCTAAGTCAGTGAGCCAAATGCAAAATCTAGCACCTAAGAGCATCTTGTAGATTTGTAATGCACCCTGGGGGTGCCTAGGGTTGAGAAATCATTGAGTGGATTACACAGATTCATATAGTTATTTTTGTCAATGCTGAAAGACATAATATAAATACTATTATTCATACAGCATAAATTTCTCAGAATACTATGTATAGGAGAACAATAAAACTGCACAATATCGAAAAAAGTTATTTTAAAGAGTGATTTGAAGGTTTGAGCCTCTTTATTGAGGTACTGCAAATACAACACCTACGCACCATACAGATCAGGTTTACGGTGGACAAAGCTTTATTAAATTTCTCTAGAAGCAAATTAACTGGCAGGTCTTGTAGGAGATGAAAGAAATATATCAAATCTGCTAATAATCTTCCTCATTAAAAGTCAGTCATTTCTTCTCAGTCAGTCATGCAAAAGTAAAGTATTTAGACAAGGCTTTTTCCAGGGGGTGGTTTGCACAATTTATGCCAAATAACTAGTTCTTAGTGGGATGAATAGCCCTCTGTTGGAACCTCTTTCCAGAGTCTTTACAAAGACCTGAGAAGATCCTAAACCAGGCACTTCTGGCATAAGTTAATGAAATGAAACCAGTGCTCAGAACTAGTATTGAAAGACCAATACTGAAAAATATTCTGAATATGCACTGTCTTTCAAGTGTGTTCTGTTGTTGAACTGCATGTGATGACTAAAATTGAATTCAAGATATGTGGTTAGTTTTTCAGCTTATATGAGTATGTGGAAAGATCTGGCTCAAAAAGAAGGAATGAAAAACATGACTGTATCTAATGTGTGTTATATTTTTTTAGTCATACACAATACATTTTTGGGTCAAAATCTCCTTTTTTCCCCAACATGGCTTTATAATAAACAGGTTTGCCATGTTTCTACCTATAGAGATGACAAGGAAGTTTGTTCTAAATGATGCTCAATGCAGCAACAAATATACCTAAGAAGACACAATCTACAGACTTGGATATAACAAGAAATTGGCGTGTTGGCGCACTCCAAGACACTGCTGCAATTCTTTTAATACAGGAAGATATGGAGAACTGTATTTAAGAAGGAAGCATTGCCCAGTCTGAATGGGGTCTGATGACTGCATCTGATATACAAATCCAAAAACAAAATTAGACATTAAAAGTATAAAATTTATTATACTTTTCCACCCGAATTCTGTGTGAACATTTTTAGTTAATATCAAAGATAATAAAATTGAACATTGAGTCACAAAATAACATGCTTATCTTAAACTTGAATGTCAACCAGTTATCAAAAAATGAATGAATAAGACCTCTGTGGTCAACACTGGTATGAACAAAGAGGGACTGCTGACTGTAGGTTTTGTAATTTAAGGATGGTGGGAAACAACACAAAGTACACAAGTAAATGTACTACTAGTATAAAGACAGTGGGGCTAAAGTATATTGTAATATAACTGGTGGTATATTTTTCCCATTAGTTGTTTTTTCTGGATTATCAGCCCAGCCTACATCTTTGTTCATCCTTTCCTGGGTGTATTTATTCTACAGCAGAGCTTGGATTAACATATGATTACTTAAGATCAAGCATGTTGAGTTATCGGTCTTTTAGTTTTGTCTTCCTCTTCACTCCCCTTCCCCCGAAGAGATTTTGGCAGCACTCAAAAAAAATAGTACATTTGTCAGGATCCTGAAAACTTGGAAATTTAATTTTAGCTTATGTTCTCCGCTAAACACAACTTGTTGCCGTTGCAGGTGAATTGATATTGTGTCAGTCCTCTCCCGTATACATGAAATGATGATTGTAGTTTTTTAACCAGTTTATCCCTCACTTCTCTCACTTTTTTTCCCCTGTCATTACCCATTAATCATTGCAGTGCCTACAAATGCTCCATGGCTAAGAGAAAAGCTGAAGAACAGATTTCAGGTGTTCCTGTCAACAAAAGGAAGTCTCTGCTAATGAAGCCTCGCCACTACAGTCCCAGCCTGGAATGCAAAGAGGAAAATGAAGACAGGACAGATTTACAGGAGAATATTGGTGTCCTCGATAGCAATTCAATTCCAGGTAATCATGTAATAAGGCTCCACTCAAACCTGAATTCCACAGAAGGGGAGCTATGAAACACTGTTTTCAAAAAGGATGCAGAACGCTTTTGGCTTGTAATGGAGTTGGAATAGTGCATTTCTATCTAGCTTCAACCATTCAATTATTTTGTACAAACTCCTCCTGGGGTCTAGTAAATGCTTTGTAGGTCACACAGAGAGACAACTACTACAGCAGGTCAGATATGGAGCAGCATCTGCTTCTCCACTAGGTCTGTCAAAGAACAAGGTTAAGCCCACCACAGATAAAAACACATTTATGAAGAGCAGATTTTCATTAGAATATATAGAGCTCTTAGGGGAAAAAAAAATGCTTAGCAAAATGTTGTTGACTTTAGCATTTAGCAAAGCAATTTCATGCGTGTGACGGCTACGTGTGTTCTGATTAACACAATTATTAGAGTCAGCACTTTTATACTTGTTATTTAAACTCTTCTAATTCAGACATGTCTGACAGTTTATTGAAACTTCTGCAATTTGTCTGCTGCAAAATATAGAAGAGCGTGGGGATACAGAAATATATAGCTATAGTTTTTCTTTGTTTCTTTCTAATATATTTATATATATATATATTTTCAAGATGAACAATTAACATCAATCTAAATTGACTGTTGCATATCTGTTTAAATAATACTGCACAAGTTGATAATCAGGGAAGTGAGAAATCAGTGGAGTATATGCTGCATTGTTTTAAAGGGAAGAGTGTACACATTAGATGGCAACCATCAAGATAAAAAGAAAGGGATCTGGCACTGGGAAATTAGTAATCACAGCTACTATGAAAACAGAATACAGAATGAACTTGTATTCTGCTTGGTTGTTTGTTACTACAGATGTTTAAAGGTAATTTACTTTCCTCTCCCATTACTAAGTTTCCTGTAGAAACTTTTAAATTATTTTGGAAGGAAGCAGAGAAATGAGATTAAGAATTTAGATCTTTATTCACTCTAAATAGAATTTTTGAAGAGGTAAATAACTCTTCCACATATTCTACATATGACAGCTACATATACATACAAACAGAAGACAACTGTCAGACTAGTCAAATCCTTGTTCTGCTTAAATCAGTGCAGAACTCTGTCTTGTTTCTGAACTCGCTGAAGGGAAAATATTTTGATGATTAAATAGGTAGAACGTGCCATATTCAGATGAACATAACTTATTTAACTTCTTTTTTTTTTTTTCTCCAAAAAAAAGGGCTAGTGTTGAGCCAGACCATTGACGTAAATTAGTAGAACCTTATTTGCACCCAGTCATTCAGTTATGAGAAACAGATTTCAAAAAGGGTAACTTGATTCTTATTACACTTCTTGCAATTGTTTTTGGCATTGATAATGCAATCTATATCTTTTGAATTAACCTTATTAGTTAAAGTATCTATGAAAAAACTTCAGCTAGAACATAAGATTGATTGGATATTTACTTTTAATTTCTTAGAGCAATATTGCTGATTTTATTGTGAACTTTTCACTCTTGTTGCTTCACCTGTTAATGCTTCAGTTCATACACTGAGGCCACTGCAAACTAAGCTGAGTTCTGATTATTTTAAAATGAAATTCAGTCTATAGAGTGAAAAGCAAAGCTGAGACATCTGAATCATTAAAACCAGTTAAACAACACATTTTTTAACATTGCATTTGTAAAATTCCTCATTTCAGTATCAATCATGATGGTTTCAGAAGCCATCACCTAAGTTGCGATGCCTTGTATTGCTTTACATCTTTAATCTAGAACAATAATAATTGAAAATATCTACTGCTATTATCAAACCTTCTTATTTTTATTTTTATTTCTGAATAGTGGGTAGAACTAACTTCTTACTTTTGTAAATGACATTTTGATGTTAACGTTTCATTTTCCAAACGGCAGAAGAACAAATAATAAAGTGCATTTGACTAAAGTTTGGAACAGAGCCATATGATCGTTCTTACTTGCTGAGATGTGAAGACAACAGACTTCTTTATTCAGAATACTGCAATGTGTGGGGTACCGGAACAGCTGCTAAAAAGTTACGCTAAGGATTACAGACATTTTTTTAAAACACAACTTCACACACACAGTGCACAAGGCCACCTCTCCCTGCATGAGCCCAATTTTCTGAAGAATAATAAGAATTAATCAATATTTTCTTTTAACATATAACAAACAGTTGAACCAAACAATTATGTAAACTGGAAATGACCCAAAATGCTAACAGTTTGGCAGCAGTAAAGTGAAATGCATTGTGGTGCACATGTGCATTTTTGTCCCCCTTTTCCCCTCCACAATAATCTGCACTTAATAGGAATATTTTAAACTATGTAGCTAAGCAACAGAGGTAATTGTTGCTTTCTAGAGCTTTTGTTAGGCACTCTAACACAGCCCAAATATGCATAATTAGGTATAATGTCTATAAATCATTATTGTACACATGTGGGTAGTTAAGTGGATTGAGAGAATAGTTCAATGAATTGGACATATTCACTGAAAATGCTTTTTATTTGTTTTCTGTAGTTCATAATACTTTAAAATTATCATAACCCTTTACACTTTCTCTTAATAGCTCACTGTGTTATGGAGAGAAACTTCATTTGCATTTTAGACTATACCTAATTTATTATTTAAACCTGGAGTTCTTCTGATTCAGGAGAGAGCAGACACATCTTGGGAAATAGTCTGTGCTTGTTTATTCATCTTCCTTTCTAGGAAGTAAAATGTTAAATTTTTCAGTTTATGTTGAATAGATCCCAACAAAAGAATGTACCCTATAATCAGCATTATTGAAGGGGCTAGTGTTGTGACTAAATTCTTCCCTTCATCCAAAAATGCTTTTAGTTACTATGGCAATATTTACTTGATCCTGGCAAACCAGTGTTGATTTTAGAGAGATAATTACCAGAAAGGAAGATGATGGAGATGTATTTTTGAGTGTCCTTGTCAGAGGAAATGTTTATAAAAAAATTAAATGAGATACAAAAGGCATATTGTCTTCCACACCGTCCACCTCTCCTACATGCAGCCTCTGTTACCATCTGCCTGCTGCTTTTCTTCTGAAGAAAGATGTTTATAAAGACAGGATGCACTTCAGTGGTGTCTTTAACAAGCCCTTTATGAGTCTGTACATAACAACCATTTCTGTTTGCCTGCATGACCTGATCTATCACTTAATGTGGCAATTGTAATGGTGACCAGGAGCTTGCCCTTAGTGAAGTGCGGATGTTTTTTTCCTTCAAGGTCTTTCATGGTGCTCAAAAAGTAATTAGGGTCTATTTTGAGAAAATATTTAGGAATCTTAGATGAAAGGAAAATGAAAATGGATTTTAGAAGAATTTTTAAGTGTGTGTGTTTGTATATGTTTCTGTGTATATGATATAGATTCTGCTTATATAGTATTTATGTGCATATCTGTAGTGCATTATACTTGTGCAAATATATGTGAAGGTGTATGTTGTAAGACAGTATATTTCTTTACCAACAGCAAAAAATAGCAATAATGAAACAATAATATAAGGCAGGTACAATTTTAGAAGGGCTTGTCCTGGTGCTACAAGTAGTCATTTCAAATACAGCACTGGTGAATTAAATAATTTAAGGGTACTTTTGAGTAAAGTAATGAAAATTTTTAATATCTTCATATCTCTTCTAAATGATATAAAAAGCTTTTCTTACATGTTTTTCTCTTGCCATTTTCTTATGCAGAGGAAAAGATTGCAAAACCATGTGAGGAAACCCTTCATTCAGGTGGGCAAGAAAATTCCAGTCAAAGAAAAGATAACTACGCCAGTTACCAAGATGCCATGGCCAAATCTTTGATGAACAGTGGAAAAATTGCAAAAGATGCACCCAGTCAAGCAGTGGCAGAAAATCTAAATGACAGTGGCATTCAATCCTTAAAAACAGAAAGTGATGACACTGATGAATGTTACATGATTGACTCAGCTGAAAGAAAAGAAAAGACTGTTATTTCTGACCCAAAATATTGTTCATCTGAGGAAAACGAAAGCAACTCTGAAATGATGGAAAACGAGTGGGACAGCTCCTCAAATTTTTCAGAAGAAACTAGTGAAAAGCCCCATGTAACTCAGAAATATATTGCAGAGTGTAATCAACCTAGCATCTTGGAAGTCCCTGAAATTAAGAAGGAGGAGGTAGAATTTGAGCCTTGTGAAACACTTTGTGATTCAGAAGCAGAGCTAAGAGCACCCCAGGAGTCTCACCCAGATTCTTTTGAGAAGAGAATGCAGAATGTGTTCCCTGAAAGTGAAGAAGATGACAACGAGTGCCTGTCAGAAACCACAGAAATGTCAGTTGAACTGGACAAAGCAAAAGGGAACTTGAGTTTGCTAGAAGAAGCAATAGCTCTGCAGGCAGAGCAAGGGCATGTGTTTCACAGCACCTACAAGGAACTCGATAGGTTTCTCCTGGAGCATCTAGCGGGGGAGAGAAGACAAACCAAAGTTATTGACGTTGGTGGGAGACAGCTATTTAGCAACAAACGTAAGGAAGTATTCTTGGCTGTTCTTGCTGGCTTAAGTATTTATCCTGTGACTGATAGAGAACTCTGAGCTAGGTTTTATAGAAACAGTAAAGAATCTGGAATTTAGCTGGTAATTTTGCTAATTATGTACCTTCACTCTAGTGCCTTACATCTGACCAGGTTAAACACTGGGTACTTGGCTTCCTGCCAAACTGCTATGTGAAATGTTCAGTAATGGCTACTAAAAGGGCTGTGTAGCTGGCACTGACACTCCTTCTCCTCCTTTTCCTCCTCCTCTGCCTCCTCCTCCAAAGAGCATAAATACATACCTCCTGAATTTCAGCAGCCAAAAAGAAGGCGTTAAAACAGTGCTTAAGGATAGGTTAGAGTGAAAAATTGGCTTCTTCCAAACATATCACCTAATTCCTAAGCCATGTGCTTTCTGAGCTCTGCCTACTTCACGTATCTACATTACATTTTACTATAGCCAGCATTTTTGAGCCAGGAAAGCACAAGTGTGCTCTTCTGCCTCATTCACCATCAGTGGAATTACCAGTAAGTTCCAAAATCCTTATTGTTTCTGGTGCTGTGTGACATCCTACAAAACTGCAGGACCATTGTTCCATATTCCATATCTAATCAGGCTTCTAGAATTGGAGATTTGAAAGATTCAGGTTTGATTTGTATAGTGGGTTGGCTGGCATGAAAATCCTTGACTAATGGTAATCACAGAACATTGAAAGATGTCATTTTATAAGCACATTTTCTGCTGTAGTAAGTAACTCTACATTAGTCTGTCCTTTGATCTTTCCTTTTTGGCTTCCAAATATGGTGAAGCCACCCTAGCATAGCTGCATTTTCTGCTTTTGTTAAACAAATGGATTTTGTGTTTCTGGAGTTACTTTAGGGTAACTCTTCAGAGTGGCACTTTAGAGTCCGTGTAGATGATGATGTGGCATTTGCAGATATTATAGTTATTTAGTTAACTAAAACATTCAGTGTATAAGATAACATATTTTTTTCACTATTTGCAACTATGCTGTATTCTGTATTATTTTCAGGCTGGAAATACATGTCATGCATCTCATTCTGTCTTCCCATTAACATGTCATAAGCTGTATGTGCTAGGTGTTGGTCTACCTCCTTGCAAAACTACATTAACCTTTATTTGTTCAGATGACTATGATAAATGTAGAAATTCTGCAGGTACATTTTTTTTTTTTTTATCCCGAGACCAAGTTTGTTCACTTGGGTTCACATTGGAGTCAATGTGAGTTTCTCGCAACATAAAGAAAGGAGGAGTGCTGGTAAGCATGGTAAAATTTTACACTTTCTGATTTACCTCATATTGTCATTACTAGTAGTTTTCAGGTGGACTTAGGGGCTATGTTCATACAGGAACAAATAAGACCATCTTCAGGCTGTATAAATACTGCATGATTTTAGTCAATATATCATCAGGCACAGATTTTTTCTTTTTTTTTTTTTTCACATAAATAACTGGTTTTTATTTTTAGTGATGAAAATCCACCATCAAATCCATCAGCTCTTAATTTTCTTTCTTGGATGCCACATCAGAAGAACATGTCTTACATTTACATTTTTCCATCTTTTTAATGATAAACCTTTCCAATTACTGAAGGAAAAAATTAAATCATATTTTAGGGTCTCTCTTTATTCTCTGTCCGCTACTGCAGTTTTTTCCATTTGCAGTTATTCTAAAAAGCATGTGGTCTCCTGTTGATGCTCATTCGATTTACTTTTCTCCCCAGTTTTTAATTTTTTGTCTTTTACCTAAAGTCTTGCCAGGAAGTTTAACCCTCAGCTGTCTCGCAATCCTGCCGCTGAGCACATCCTACCTCATGGTCCAACAAAATCAGCTTGAAGAAGGCTGCTCCCTGTGCTGGCTGCAGCTGTTTTCTCCCCCAGTGCTGAATGCTGTTGGCAGCCAATCACAGATTGAGCTAAAACCATCCTCAGCAATTTATGCGGCCACTTCCTGCAGATTTCTCACAAGAGATTTTCTGGACCAGAATACATTCCTTTCTCGCCCAGACTTCTGATCCTGCATTGGAAATCAAATAAAGGCTTTTTGACCAGAGCTTCTTGCACAGTTCTAGGTGCTTGAAACAAAAATTGGGATTGCACTGTGGCTATTGCAGAGTGGTAGCTCTGGGGCTGAGCTGAGACCTCCTCTTTGAAAGGGTATCAGCTGCTCCATGCTTTCACTGTCATTGTGGGCTATTCCACAAAGCAGCATTGCCATGTGTACCAGAGGGAGCTGCTTGCCTTGCCTCTCGAATGTAAAGTGGCACATATTCAGTTTCCTAACAAAGAACCTACAGCCTAGAGATCTGCGATATTTAAGGAATGGCTTCTGGTTGAAATGCTTTTTTGTTTTTGTTTGTTTGTTTCACACCTCATCTTTTATTTGGTTGTCCCAGCTTCCTGCAGTCTGACATTAGCAGAGTAAAAGATTGTTTCTGTTTGGTGCTTTTTGTTTTTGTTTTTTAATTTATTTATTCCTTTATAGATCTTGCAGTTGGCTGATGCTGCCAGTTCTCTGGCTTACTGGATTGTGGCTTCTGTCCTATTTGAAGCTCTGAATGGAATAAATGACACTGCAATCCTAAAGCTATATAGTTTACCAAATAAATGACTTACCAGGAGTGAGGAGCCTCTGCTTTAAGGATATAGTGTGTAATAACATAAAGAGATGCTGGAACTACTTAAACCTGTGATAAAACTTTGTGTAGAAACTGTGTCTGAAGTACAAGAGAGATTTTATCATCCTGCACTCAGCTGAGTGCAGATAGTCAAAAACCAATCAAAATCCTTATCTGACTTTTTTTGCAGACTCACCCAGGCCTGAAAAGAGAGAAACCAAATGTCCCATCCCAGGATGTGATGGCACAGGGCATGTGACTGGGCTGTACCCCCACCACCGCAGTCTCTCAGGCTGTCCTCACAAAGTTAGAGTGCCACTAGAAAGTGAGTATCATCGCCCTGAAGTCCAGAGTAACTGGATCTGGACTACTACTGTCGGTAGCATGTGTTCTTGCTGGAAAGGAAACCCACTTTTTCTGTGTGAGATTGCAGAAAAGGTCTGGGAGCTGCTATCCAGCTCTTGGTCATTCCTACTTGCATACAGTAGCAATGAATCTTGAGAATCTTGCTTGTCCATGCCTTTCCAAAAGGCATACAGCACAGAGATTACCTGTCCACTTCAGAGCTTTAACTTGATTTCATTTCCTGTAACCACTCACCATGGCTGCTGTTTTCACACTGATACTAACTTAGAGTCCAGGGCATGACTTTCCAGAGATGTTTCCAGCACCCTTCCTTCCACTGAGCTCAATGAGATTACTTCCATCCATGCATCCCAGTAGTGGTCCACAGCAAGTCCCTCTCCTAAGGCTGTATCATGCTAATCTTTGTGTGGCTAGTCTAGCCTGAATTTCTCTCTTTATTTCTAATTTTACTGATCTTGTTACACTGGTATGTGTGTATGTATGTAATCCTGCAATGAGATGCAATGAAGTGTTGCATAATAACACAAAATATAATGTGAAAATTTGTTTAAACATCCTAGATAGTAAGATTGCTTTCTGCAGCAGCATGCAAGACAGTAAATTAAAAGGATACCTGATAGAACAAATCATTTGACTGAATGCACTGTACTTCTAAAGGCATAATGAAGATATGAGAAAAGATATATAAAGATGCCTCCTGTTTGACACAGACTTATGTCTTGCTCTTAGTAAAGATGGTAGACATCACAGCACATAAGAAATGGGGGTCCTGATGGACGAGAGACTGAACATGAGCCAGCAGTGCGCTCTGGCAGCTCGAAAGGCAAATGGGATCCTGGGCTCCATCAGGAGAGGGGTGGTCAGCAGGCACAGAGAGGTGATTGTCCCTCTCTACTTGGCTCTTGTGAGGCCCCATCTGGAGTACTGTGTCCAGGTGTGGAGCCCTCAGTACAAGAAAGACATAGAGATTTTGGAAAGGGTCCAGAGGAGGGCAACTAAAATGATCAGGGGGCTGGAGCACCTCCCCTATCAGGACAGGCTGAGGGAGTTGGGCTTGTTCAGCCTGGAGAAGAGAAGGCTGCGGGGTGGCCTCATTGCAGCCTATCAATACCTGAAGGGAACCTACACCCAGGAGGGGAGTAAACTCTTCAAAAGGGCTGACAACAGCAGGACTAGGGGAAATGGATCCAAGTTGAAGGAGGGAAGATTTAGGTTGGATGTTAGGGGGAAGTTCTTTACTAGGAGAGTGGTTAGGCCCTGGAACGGGCTGCCCAGGGAGGTTGTGGATGCCCCGTCCTTGGATGTGTTTAAGGCCAGGTTGGACGGGGTCCTGGGCAACCTGATCTGAATGTGTATGTTTGGTGGCCCTGCTAGGCAGGGGGGTTGGAACTACATGATCCTTGGGGTCCCTTCCAACCCGGGTGATTCTGTGATTCTGTGTGAAATGTGCATGCAACAGGTTGTAATCCCTGTTGAGAGTGTAAATTGCTGCTTGGGGATGACCAATTGATCAAAAGTAGATTCAGAACAGAGCAGATAATCAGAAGATATCAGGATTCAAAAGGACATACTCAGAACAGATCATTTTACATGGTGGAAGGTATGGAAAGCCTTCCTGAGCCAGAGAGGGATTCAGCTACAAGTATGCCAACTGTGGTTCTTAGGAGTTCTCTATAGCCTCACTTTTTCATTTACTGTGTGTGTTAGTGGTGTGAACCAGAGAGCTACAGGCTTCATGATTTAACATCCCTGCTAAATTCTACCTTTGTCCTTCTGAAGTCCCTAGAAAAAAACGTTCTGTGTGTTGATAGACACACTACAACTAAGCAGCAGTCAAATGGTCTGTGTCGGAGACACTGGTCTGGCTTCATTGCTGCTTCTCTTCTTTTGAGGTCACAATATGACAGAATTGAGAATCTTCTGAGTCTAAAAAAGAAATATTCTTATTCTTTAACATTTATATTATTCAGTTATGTATGTTACCAATTGTTTTTCTTCCTTAGTTCTTGCCATGCATGAAAATGTTTTAAAGTGCCCCACTCCAGGATGCACTGGAAGAGGACACGTCAACAGCAATCGCAACACACACAGAAGGTAGTTCAGAACATTTGCTGCCTGCTTAAAATCTGACGTGTACTAATGAATAAACTGGTGGTCATGCCTTGGAATTGGGTGCTATTTACTCTACTGCAAAATGCCTATGAACAGCAAGATTAGTCTGTATTATTTATAACAATTGTTTTTAATTTAATTATATAAAAATGGCTTCAGCACTGTAGATAGTTGATTTCACTAGTCTTTCTCACAGATGAGTTTTCAAAATGTGGTATCACTGTAGCACTAATGATGAAACACCATCATATAAAAAAAAGTTGGAATGAACAAATATATTATAAATGCTACAGCTAGAAATCCCCCAGGAAAAAAAAAAAAAAAAAAAGCCTTGTTGTTTTGTACTATATACATAGTAGTCCTTGGCAGGAATTAACTATGTTCTGCTTCAGCAAAACATGAAATTTTACAGGCAAAACTTTAGAATCTCTGTAAAAGCGAACTCCATTAATTAGTTTCAGGAATGTCATCTTCCTGCTTGGAACACCCTTCTCTGTTTAACTTTCTGCCTGCATGGAGAAAGTAAAACTAAGGAAAGCCTTCCAGACAGGCAGCTGGGGAATCACAGCTGGGCTGCAGGTGAGGCAGAGAGCTGAAGCCACTGTTGGCAGCATGGCTCCTATGAGCACTGATGTCTCCTGGCAGGCAGCAAGCCAAAATATGCCACTGTAGTTCTTATAGAGCGCCATTCCTCTGGAAGAATATATTGTCCATCTAATGATCAAACTTGTCGCAAAAAAAGTCAAAAAAAATCTTGGCTGAATTGAATTTTTGTGGGATTTTTTTTTTTGCATGATTGATTTTGGTTAATTGGCTATGGTAAAAGGGCACCAAACTCAAGGATTAACATACTATGTCACTATCTCTGATGTAAAAAGATAGCATGAAGTCTTAATTAGAGTGATCACTAGATTGTCTAATGTAATATATAAAGAACCATTAAATATTTTTTTCAGTGTTTAGCTGTTTTAAATCCTTGGTTTTCTTAGCAGCACATCACGTGTATCATAACTGAAACATGAATAGGGTAAGAAAGCATTGTTTAATTAGAGCAAATAGAGAAAGAAAGAAAGATAAAAGAAGAAAAAACAAACAAAAAACAAAAACAAACGAACAAAAAACGTCCAGCCAGAAATAGTAAAATGTTCACTTTGGTAAAAGCCATACATACAGCTATTTTTTTCCACAGATCCACTTTCTAACTTTCTAATCATTAGGAGGTTTATACCCAAGAAATAGCTCATTTAAAAAAATAAAAATAAAAAAATAAAAATCTTGTTGTGACTTGCCAGCCACAAAACATTAAAGCTCAATGCTGGAAAATTCCTACATGATTCAGTTTCCATTTATACCTTCTCTAATATGCAGATTTCACAGTTTTGCACTAAGGGATGAAAAACAAATGAATCTGACTTTAAAGGGCAGCTCCTATTGCCATAGGGTCCCAGAGAAGTTTGAAGCCATTGGTTTCCATAGCACATTTCTATTACTTAAAATTTCATTTTAAGATTTCTTTCTTTTTGTTTCTTTCCTTCACCTTGTTTTTAAACAGCCTTTCTGGTTGTCCAATTGCTGCAGCTGAAAAGTTGGCAATGTCCCAGGAAAAAAACCAGCTCGAGTCTCCAAAAGCAGGGCAGTGCCATGATCAAACTCACAGGTAGGAGCCTATCATGGTCTAGTCTGCTCAAAGTATTCCGTACAAACTCTATCAGTCCTCAGGTCTTTCACCCTTTTGCTAAAGAGGTATTTCAGTTTTGCAAAATGAAGCTCTGTGAAGGTAAATAACTTGACTGTATCAAGTGGCATTCTGCTGGTCATTGTGAGTGTGGCTGACACTAAAGACAACGGACATATGTTTCAAAAAGCAATTCATTTTCTTCTACTAAACCTTACTTCAACACAAGTATCTTAATGGACAATTCTCAAATGTCTTCCTTCTGTAAACAAAATCTGCTATCTTTGCTGAAATGTTGGTAATGATTTTCTGGAACTGTTCCTTTGTTACAACGCTTTGTCCACTGAAACATTTTTAAAGATCTTTTTGAGCTTTCTGCACTTCTAGCAGCATGGGGCTACTTTGTTGTGATTCTTTTCAGAGGTATCTTTCAGTGACCCCAAGAAGTTGTATTGTTGATTCACTTATGTGAAAGGGTTGAGAACTCTGCTCTTTCAGTTTCCCCACTGTCGATTAATTCATGTTATGAGTTTCTTTAAGTTCATTGATTTAATTAGTTTAATTTATTTTTTGTACAATGGCATCAAAAAGAGAAAACATTTTTTATTGTGATTGTATTTTGTTCAGAGTTATATGGACCCTACAGACATGCATAATTTGCACATCATTGGCACCACGACCGTTACAACCTATTATATTCAGGTCTATTTGGGGACACTTTAATTTGTGGATTATTGACATGATCAGCTCTAATGGTTCCTTCAGAGCCATTATAGAATATTATGTCCATGTGTCTGCCAACTGCACGTGCCTTAACTCTACATCTGAAAAGTCCTTAGGAAATTACTAAAGACAAGTACTTACTGAACGGTAACTAAATGGAATAACATGGAATAACACACTATAAATCATTCTTCCCAAATAGCAGAAGCAATTATTTTGGATCATTCGTATTAAATTTATACCATAATCATTCACAGTAAAGTGAGAATAGTGATCCATATGAATACAAGTCCTTTGTGACTTAGAAAAATCCAGAAAAATTTTACATAAAAAAAAAAAAAAAAAAAAAAAAAAAGGAAATACAGTGGTACCAGTGGTACAGAAGTAAATTGGTATCCTCTTTGTAAATTGCCTGCAGCATTGCTATAGAATACTAGGTATTTTTACACATACAGCTTTGAACTTATATGAAGACAAAGTACTCTTTGACTTCTTGGTCAGCCACCAGAATTGGATTTCTTTCTTGTACGTATCTACCAGTAGATGTTACATGTGAAAACAATGCACTTTCTGATACTGGGTTGCAACTGTCTGCTACTTTTCAGTAAAATATTATTTAAAGATATTCTTGCTTTGCTATTCTTGTCTTTCTCATGCTTTTCCTCCTTTTCTCTGCAGCACAAATTTGACTAAGCAGCTTGAAGTAGCTCAGTACAATTACAGAACTTCACAACCTGTCGCTTCCTCCAGAACCACCCTCACAAAAGAAAAGGAGAAGTTTGGGAAAGTACCCTTTGATTATGCCAGCTTTGATGCACAAGTCTTTGGCAAACGCACAATAGCACCTACAGTGCAAGGGCGAAAAACACCACAGTTCCTTGAATGTAAGTTTGAAATTCTACTATATTTTGGGAAATGGGCTTTTTTTTTCTTCCCCCCCCGCTTTCAAATTTATAGAATTCAAAAAGTCTTTATAGGAAACATCTTAAGCTACTTATGGCTAAAATGCTAAATATATTCACTATTTGCTAAATGTAGACTGCTAGATTGCTAAATGTGATCGCTCTAAGGTTTACTTTTTTGATGTGTCTTTGAAAAGCAATTGTCAGAAGGAGAGTTAAAAAAAAAAAATGAATGATTTTTATCTTATCTGTTGGCTTCCTCCTTGGCTAAATTTTTATATTCTTGTGATAGTACGCTACCATGAGAAGTCCCACAGAATGTCAACACAGAATGCTATGAATTGCATATAGCATAATAAAATTTCAAGTTAGGTTTTAAAAGAAACTTGAGATACTTTTTACCTGCATCCATACATCCATACACATACTCCTCCTAGACCACGTGCTTCAGCTGCATTACTTTCAGGACTGAATTTAATTCATTTTGATTTCTTATATTTCTGTACTACACCATATTCACAGTGCAGACATATCGAATGCATCAAATCATTATCAAGTGCTTACATCACTTGCAGATTTGCTGAAGTAACACTCTGTAGAAATGAGATGCTGCAGTGTGAACAGTGATTGCTTATTGCAGACACATTTTCACAACCTGTATGGGAAACTTCAGCAAGATTGTGCTGTATAATTGGCCATTATAAAATACTTCTTAGTTTCAAGACACACAATTCAGTTTCCCCAAGGAAAATGAGAAAAAAACAGTTTAATTGTACCATATATGGGTGCAGAAGAAAATAGATCTAAAGTACCGATTGTGCATGACAAAAAGAGTAGTAAAAGAAAACAAACAAAGGAAAATTCATCTAACTTAAAGGAAGGAGAACATTTGTAGTAAGGTGAGCATAAAAGCAGAATTTTTTAAAATGCATATATACGAAATAATACTTCTAAGAATATATTATAAATATTTTTATATATTTATAAAATATGCTTATTTGTTCAAGTATCTGAACATGTATGTACATACATATATAATGTATATGTAGACACATGCATTTTTGCATATATGTGTGTATATATAAATACCTCATTTAAAATGACTAATGAAAAGCACATATGTATACAGACTGGAAAATAGGCTTGTTCAGATGTAAGCAAATATGTGCATTGCCAATTTTTTGGGTGGCAGGTTTTCCAATTTTGTTTGTAAAATTGAATACACCCTATTAGCTGTCTCTTTGCACAGATGCATGTCTATTTCACAGGCTCATCTCAAGGAAAAAATGATTGAAATGTTTTTATACAAATCAAATCCATACATATGCAATTTCTGTATAACATATATCAGGACTGAAGTTTATGGCCTGTTGTTCTTACAAAGATTGCAGTGTACAGCTATTATTTTAATGGAAAGGTGAAAGTAAAAGAGCAGGTGAGTGTTTTAGCTGAGCAGATGCATAAAAGTTGGCAGTAAGAAGCTGTGATTTACAGTCTGGTTCAACGTCCTATGTAAATATGAAGCTAGCCAGAACCACATCATTAGTAGTCTGTGGATTCTGCTTTTATAAACTTGATTTGCTGACAAAATGTGTATCCATCAGAGCCTGCTTTTTTTTTTTTTTTTTTTTTTTTTTGCCTGTTATGGTGGTTAATAGATAGAGCTCCTTTTTACTTGTTAAAAATAATATGAAATTAGCAATAGTAAGTGCTAAAAGACCGTCTTGTTCTGTAGTTTCACAGAGGGGTAGTTTCATTTGTACTGGAGAAAAGGAGAGCTGAATCATGAAGCTCTTATGTTTTGCTTTATTGAGATGCCCTCAGTATTTAGAAAAACCAAACATGGCATTCAACTACAGTCAGTGCACATAAGCAACTATTTATTCTACAGCATCCCGAGATTGAGGAAAGATGTCTTGAATATCTTGTGTAGGTCCTATCATTGAAATACAGTCAGCCAAAGCTCTACGTCCACAGCCTTGGGGCTGAAATCTTTATGCAGCAAGCTGCTTGTTACATGCAGCAATGTTCTCGTGTATCTGGGTGTAGGCAGAGAAGCTGGATTTTGCATACTTTGTGGGACACTGTAAGAGCTACAGAGATGATGATTTTTTATTAAGAACTGAGATCATGATGCTGTCTTTTCCCAGCCACAGTTAGTGACTTCTCAAACTCCAAAATACAGAAAAGAGAGTACAGTTCTTTTTACCTGTTTTGGATTAAGTATTGGTGATAGAAGAGAAAACAAAAAATGATAAATGCCACTTTTGTCCATGAAAGTGCTTTTCTGTTCACCTGCTGACTCTTTGTTCTTAAGTGACCTCTTTGTGTCTACTGAATCTTATTCCAAATGACAGCCAGCATGAAGATATCAGCTAAGACCACTTTTATTCTGAATATTCATTGTTTCTTCTTTTTGTGGTTTTTTTTTTTTTTTTTTTTTTTTTTTTTTCCCTCCTTGCTATTTTGTTGTAGGGAAGGGGATATTTCGGTTTGGGATTATTTTTGGGTTTTTTTTTTTTTTTTTTTTTTTTTTGGAATTCTCTAAAGGGTAGACTCAAATTACAGAAAGTTTGCAGAAAAACAGTTTATTCAAGAGCCTGATCTTGTTCTCTTTACTCATACAAACAAAGCGACATAAATAACAGTTATTCATTTAAGTAAGGTAAGCAGTGTTGTTTTAGCTAAGACTGGACAAGTCACTTGTGTCTTCTTACACAATAGAGCTCCAAGGGGAAGCCTTCAGAAGGATATATTTGCAAGTTCATTTTCTTACCAGTGTCATCAGATCAAATTTGATAATGCATTAATCCTTGTTCAGTCTTTCCTTAGACATCATTGTGTTCCATGCCTGACTAAGGAACAAGAAAATTCTGAGTAAATGTCTCAGATTCTTTGTTAAAAGATGCGTATATGGATGCGTATAGTTATTTTTCTGGTAAAAAAAATTAAGTATTCATATTTCTGAAGCCACTTTTACAGTAAACCTTTAGAGTCAGTAAGAAATTCATTGTTTTAAATGTATTCTCTGAATATTTTATTATACGAAATTGTAGTCTGAGAAACAAGACTATTTTATGGAAAGAAATTGCATATTTAAAATTGCTAATCAAATCTCTCTTCAACAGCAAAGCATTTTTCAAATCCAGTGAAATTTTCTAATCGACTGCCTAGTGCTAGCGCCCACACACAGAGCCCTTGCCATGCCAACTCTTATAGCTACGGTCAATGTAGTGAAGACACCCACATAGCAGCAGCTGCTGCTATCCTGAACCTTTCCACCCGCTGCAGGGAAGCAGCAGAGATCCTCTCCAACAAACCACAGAGTCTGTCTGCCAAGGTAGGGTAGTCCAAGAACCTGGAGGGTGTGCTAGCTGCTGAACTGTGCGAATAAACTGTCTTTCATGTTAGTGACTGCATTAAATCCCCAAAAAGAAGGCTTCTGTTTGCATGCTCTTTTGAAGAGAAAGAAAAAAAATCAGTAATGTAGTGACCATTTATTTATAAAAATAAATAAATAGCAGGAGTTATGTTGTTACTCTTTTCACAATTGAGCCCTACATATAAGGAGGGAATTTTGTGGGAATAATAAAGATGGATATGTGAAATCCAGCAACAATTCGTGTTGGATAATGAGTTAGATATGTTTAAAGAAGGAATTTTCCTCTCTCTGAAACCTGCCATAAACAATCATTTTGGAGGCTGTGCGTTTAAAAAAAAAAAAAAAGGTATTAATCAAGGTGATATTTTGCTTGCAATTAAACAGGACTACATCTATTGAGTCTGCTGTATTCTGAGCGCATATGATAGTTTGAAATGGTGTAGAGAGATAAATAACAACTGACTTGGATAAAATGCTTGTTTCTGCTGGTGAGAGAGGAGAATCAGACCCACAGTATTTGGAGATAGATAATTTGGGCAAGTCTGTCGTAATGGAATGCTGCCTAATCTCGTAGATGTTTGTGTGGCTTTCATGTTTTGGTTTTGCTCTGCATTTCCTCACAGATCTTTATGATTTACAAATGGTACTGTGTGAGCTATGAGCCTTATTTTCTGTGCCATTACATGGTATTATAATGCTGATGAAAACAGACAAGATTTTCTTCTGATGGCTGTGCATGTGGGAGCACTGTTGTTTGTTATTTGCATTAAAGTTCCATGTGCTCCCTTACAAACCAACAAAACTTTTGAAAGCTCTGTGTAGATGAGGATTTGCCATTACAAGAACTTGAGAAGAAATCACTGGGGGGTGAAAAGAGGTGTATTTATCAAGACACAAATTATCAAGCGTGTTTCTGTTATGGGACCCAGAGTCTTGATATGTATTCCAAAAGACCAGTGATTGTTACACTGCAAGCCTCAGGGTGGCTAGAGGTGGCTTCTGCAGCTGTTGGTTTACAAATTTTGTTGGGCCTCTGTCCACTACTACTAAGAGACTACCTGTTATCCTTTGAAGGGAACCACTTGTTTTACTACAGACATGGCACCTTGTCAGGCAATACAATCCATTCTCCTTTGCATAGTAGTATCTCTTACTTTTCTAACTTTTATTTCCGTTTGTGGGGTCTTGAATCTTGAAACCAGCACTGGGAGGTGCCACAGGGTATACATTTTAGTGTATTTATATGCATTCTCCATAATTTAGATATTATCTATCCCAAATATTGCACATGAAACCTTTCTCATGAAACCTGACAGCTGCTGCAGAGAGGTCCTTCCACTGATCTTCTATAGAGACTTCTAGCATGAAAATGGAAACTGATGCCAATGGCTGGATTACATTGCTGCCGCAGCCTTTGGCTGACCTCAGCAATACAACTTTCTTGCCAGAGAAGAGCAGTAAAGGGACCAGACATAAACCAAAGATTTTCTCCTCCATACCTGCTTCACAGTTGCCAAATGATGAGGAAGGTTTGAATAGGAATGAATATAATAATAACAATACAGAAGAACACTTGGGGCACATAGCTTACTCCTTTTTCACAGCTAGGAATCCAACTTAAAAGAAAATCACCTGCATACCTTGCTATCTGCCTGCATCTACTTTTGCCAGACTTTCTGGAGGGCGTACTGATACAAAACATCTGACAGAAGAATCAGAATTAGCTTCTGGCTAACACACAGGCAAGTGAGCCCCAAACAGATTTGGTGGCCAAAACCAAACAAAACTGTTTTTATTTGGATTTGGCTATTTATTACTTTAAGAACTAAAGCAGAAATAAGTCTGTAAAAAACTCTCTTCAGTGTAGATATATATATTTTTTGTTAAAATATGAAACATGTATGAGGCTATATCTAAAAGATACCACCATCTATTTGTCAGTATTCTTGAATTCATTTATGGCTAGTATTGGTCACCAAGGTAGATTTTTTTAATGATAGAGTGTCATATATTTTTAGATAATCAAAAACATCTCATGAGGACCTTTTCAGTGTTTGGAACTCAAATAATTCACCATGAGCTGATGACTACAAATTTAATGATTTATTTTTCCTGTTAGTGATAGTACACACATTCACCAGGACTGAGAACACTTGTGAAGGGTGGCTGTGTTTAGAGCTCAGCATCAGATCTCTGAGCCCTGATCTTGCCACATTCCTTTTGTTCCTTGCCAAAGAAAACCTGATTAACATCATTCTTACTTTAGTGGATCAAAGCCCCTGATTTCTAAAGGTCTTTTCTATTACATGGGCACCATGAAGGCTCCCACCAATGCAAGCCACAACACTTGAGAGTCAGAGTGGTAGAAAAAGGGCCAATGGGACCACGGAGGATATGGTAGGAAATCTTTTCCAAGTATATCTATAATAGTCAGATCTGTAAAATACCGTGTTTCTACGTTTTAAAAGAACTTCAATCATTTTAAGCAATTGTCATTTTCTTGTTTTCTCTCAAGGTGCATTGTCCCAGATTTTATTTATTGACCTCCAAGGGCTTGTCATTATTTTTTTTTTTTTTTTTTTTTTTCAGTAAGAGCTGGACATTTTAACTTGAATGCTCACTACTTTTCTGCAAATGTGGATATATAATACTTAAATGAAAAAGAGACTTTTTTGCACTGCAAAGTTTCAATTGTCATTAATTCAATGGATTTTCAGGAAATGATCTCATATTCTCCACATATCAGTTCAAAAGGGAGAATCCAAGGGGGGGAAAAAAAAAAGAAGAAAGTGTAGCAAGGGTAGAGAAATCTGGTTACACATTAATATTAGCACTGCTGTTGGTAAAAAGAATTTTAAAAAGAGAACCAACAAACCAACATAAGAAAGTTATCTGACGTGTATTCCTATATAAAAATTCTTAATTTATAAGTTAAACTATTTAAAGAATACCTTTATTCTAAAATGGGCATTAAAATTGATCCTAAGCTGTCCCTGTAAGTCTCTATCAGCTGTGTGCTACTTACTAAGATAATCAGACTCTTGATTATACCATGTTTAAAATAAGTAATACCACATTAACTTTACAGTATCTAAGCCATTGCATTTCACAGGTGCACAGGTTCACCAGTAAGCTGTTCCCCTGCTTATATTGATCAGCCAATTCTCATGTGGTCTGTACACCAAACCAGTACACTCGTCTCCATTTGATTTCCAGCTCATGTCACTACTTTCAACTCCTATTGAAGTAAACAGAAGGACTCCCCTTGAACAATTAGCCTGCAGTTTTCAGCACAGCGCAAGACTCTACATTATCATAGCATCCATCCACTATTTACAGCTCTCACCACATTCACATCTCACAGAGGTAATTGCAAGCAATGCAATTTAACTGTATCCCCATCACTACTGCTTGCCAAACATTTTGTTGAATGTTTTGGTGTTTTTCCCACCTGCTTAGACAAAATGGCATATGCATGCTATGCCTTGAAAGAAAACAAAAAAATGACACTTGCTAAAAATATTTAAAGTTCAAATTCTGTTTTTGAACAAAATTATGTCATCTCTATATTCTTGGATATTGATGGTGATAACTACATCAATTATTTCAACAATGTAGTCAGTGTTGTCACTTGACACATTTGTCAGGCATTCTTTTATTCCAAATACCTTAAAACCTAAATACAGAGTGAAAATCAGCCAAGAATATCACTAGGTTCCATCCTGTTATACTGCTGTGCATGTTGCTCCTTGAGTAAGTGCTTGGCTGCCTTTATTTAATTTGTGAATTGCTCTGGGCTGAAACTGTGACTTCATTTGTTTCTCAAATATCACTGGGCAGCTACAAGTTTTCCTGTTTTGCTTCTGTCTTTCAGCTTACTACAGGGTAACTCAATTGTTTAAATTTACGTCTGAGGTATGCATGCATTTATTCTTATTGATTGTGAATAGAAAAAAAGTAGCCTTTCAGATGGAGTCAAACTAAGAATAGCATTCACACACATGGCAAGAAAGATATTAGTTCTGAAGTTATTTCTAATGCTAGAACTGAAAAGCCCTTTTGAGCTTTCTAGACCAGACTGAACTGCTAGTTGGAAGACAAAATCTTTGATAATGTTGTTTCTTGGGACTTACTTAGTATTAAGAACTATGACTGATGTCAACCAAAGAGTACATAAAACTCTTATATATAATGACACAATCTCCCTTAGGTCACAGGTTTGAAATAGAAATAGTTCATACAGACACAATAATTCACTCTTTCTGATTCGTCTATGAGATAAAGCTTAACTTGTAATCATTACTTGAGACAAATTGCAGTGTATTAGTTTTGAGCTACCAAATGAACCAAAAACATATGAAATAATGCAGCAATAATTTATGAAAAACAAACAAACAAACCCTCCTCCCTTTTATTATCTTGGCTGATATGCTTGAGTTCCAAGACAAGATTAAATAATGTACTAGATAATACTTCGTAATAATTATGCCATAAAATGAAGTGAAGTGAAAAAGCCTGACTTTAAATTATAAAGCACTTGAAGAAGATAGAGACCATTTCTTCATCTAATTTGTGCTAGTCTTCATTTTAGATGGATATTCTTCACAGAATACTAACTGTACTTTATCTTTTTCTCTGCATACATTATGGAATGCAGAAAATATACTTTTGTCTTTTTTCTCTCATTTTTCATTCTGAACTCCTTTTTCCACCTCCTGTGGGAATGATTACACTGTCAGTGACGTGGAAACAGACAAGAAGTAACCTGAATTTAATTACTGTAGGTCTCCTTTCACCCTTATTGTTGTTTTTTTTTCATTGCTTCAGTAGATTTTTTCCTGGTTTACATCAGTGTAAATGTAAATAAGATCAAAATCAGATACCAAAGATTCACTCAGCTGACAAACTATTATGTTAGGAAATAATAAGATACATTTACATCTTTATTTTACTTAAATTTTAAGGGAAAGACAGAAAATATACATAGTTTTCTGTAGGTACTATTAAATATGTAATTAAAAATGGATAAATATGGGACAGCTCCTGTCTAGACTAGAGTTGACAGATCTTGCCTTCACTGAGGAGAACACAACCTTTACAAGCCTGAGATAAGCATAGTAAGTGCCATTTTCTGTCAGCATGCCAGCATTCTTTACCATTTTTGCCATTTTTGTCTTTTTAGTTCCATTTTAAAAGTAATGTAAAAATAAATGTGGTAAAACAAGCAAAGCAGACATATTGAGAGGAGGGTGGGATGAGAATAGGAATGAAAACTGGAGCTGTAGTTCTGACCATCATCTCTGCCATTTGGAGTTTGCTGTGAATGTAGCAAAGTGATAGCTATTTTATACTGTTCTGAATAAAAATCCATGCTGTAAACGTGTGATCCATCCTGTGATGGGCAAAAGGGGATATTTTTCCATGACTATATTTAATTGCTGTGTGCATCTGTGAGCTCACTTAAACCCCATCTGTACTCTACTTCACAAACACACAACCCAGCCTTTCCTGATCAGAATTAGGTGCGTTGGACAACACAGCTTCTGCACGAATTTCAGGAAAGTGCTGATATCTATCTGTGTTAGTAAAATATTCTCCTTGTAACTCAAAGCTCTTGTTTAGGTTAATGGTAGCTGTTTCCCAGGGGCTATACGTTTCCCAGTATTCTTCTGTGTACAGTTTAATCAAGCAGGGAACCTTGAATGCTTTTGGTCCCTTTTGTTGCCATTGTTGCCTTCTGAGTAGCTGATATTTTGTCAGTGACAGAGAATCTGCACTATTTATGGGTTTTGCACTATAAAACTACTGCAGCCCAGTCACATGGCTTCCTTTTCTAAGCCATCTGTCACAGAGGTCTGGAATTTTATGTGAATGTTGGTTGTGCAGACTTAACCCAAGTTTTTTTATTACGAAAATGTCAGCAACTACAATATTTAGCATTTTACTTTACATTGGTCATTAAACTTGATTACTGTAGCTCTGTTTCATGGCTATAGTTACATATCAACTCTGAAGCCAAAAAACACTGGGGCGATCATGGCAGAGCTGTATTGTCAGATCCTGGAGTGTGAACTTGGCACTGATATAGTTAATATCTTGGATTTTTGTAACTAAGGTTTATTAATGCTGGTATAAAAAAAATGTATTTGATATTATACAGATGGCATAAGATGTGGTGGATACTAAGTTATTATCCAGGATAAGCTGCACTGTCAAATTCAGGGCTTAAAACTATCACAGGAGATTAAACTATTTACTAAAAAGGGGCAGAAAGATATAACCAAAGCGTCTTAGTATGAACATATTAGAAGTGTATTTACTTCCCATAAATATAATAAAACATCTCTTTAAGCTGTATGATTGAAAATGTGAAGTTTGTCATGCAGACAAAGCAAATGCAAGAAGTGTCTGAGTTTCTGAACTGGGGACAAGCAGATGGCTTGGTATGCTTCAGTCTAGGTGTGCATCTATCACAGGCCCATAGATACAAAACGGAACCAGGATCCCCAACTCAGGAGAGATCACTGGCCCTGAAATTTTCATCTTCTACCAAAATTTTCCTTGTGATCAAAAATATTTCATCAGCTGCATTTCACCTTTAAGTGAGTCACCACTGACAGTGGTAGAAGACCTACCTACAAGCTGCATGAATGAAGCTTGTGCCTTCAGCCAACTGACTTTGTCATGTCACATTTTCAGTACAGAGGAAGAATTCTCCACTTCATTGTAACTGTTTTTAAGATCCACAAGTAAGCATAAATTTGGTTGCCCTATCTTTAAGCAATCAATGACAGATTAATCTCCAGCAATAGTTAATGGGAAAAAAAAGAGGAGATTTACTCTGTCAGTGTCTCATCTTTTCCTAAGAAAGAGATGAAAGTAAAATGGAAAAACTTGCTCCCTGGGCTTATCTGTCTCTTTTCTCTTTTCAACAAAGGATCTAAGTGATTCCATTATGGTACAGGTTTACTTTTTTTTCTTACTCTTTCAGAGTAAGAAAGCTTGATGTGGGCTAATATGACTGTCTCTGAAGTTAGCCAGCACCTAATACATCTAGCCTCAAATTCCCAAGTGGCTTCTGAGCTTTGTGGTGATGGAAATAGAAAGTAGTACAACAGGAGAACTCATCCACATTAAATATAGCATTCAACATGAGTACTACTTCACATGACCTTGTCATTTATCTCTGTAGTCTCTGTATATTTTCCAACTTGTTCAGGTTAACACGTACAACTAAGCTACCAAGTGTTCTTTCAGAAGGCACCTTTTTCACCTCTTTTGCTACTTGATTTAATAACTGCTGTCAATAGTGAGGACCAGTCTTACCCATATCTAAACACTATGCCAATATGCAGTGTTGCTCCCTGGTTAAGGCATACATATTAATTTCAGACAATATCCCTGCATTTTAAACAGTAAGAGCAAAGGTACAAGAAATCCCAGCTATAAAAAGGACACCTTGAGCAATTATCTGTGGACAGGAATTGCAATGGTCATGAAGAAGTTTGCAGTGGTAAAATCACCATCAGGTCACTATCTGTCCATGAGGATAGGACAAGGGAGCAGTATCTCATCAGTGAGTGAAAGCAAGAAGTTTTTCATCTTCTTAAAGGATGATGTGGACATGCAAAAGCCTGCTTAGGCATATGTCCAGAAGCAGAAAGGCTGTTTTCTCAGTGCAGAAAGGGCTTGGGGTTAGCCCTCACAACATGAGCATGAGGTGAAATTTTTTGTTGCATCTATCACTAAGCTGTACTTTCAGGAGCTTTTTGTCATTTCAAGAAGAGTTTTTACTGTGGAAGGCAGAACAGTGAGCTTTTCTTCCTTGGTTCTCCTCATACAGCTAAGCAGCACTTGCTTCTTCATATGAGCAGGAACTGACCTGAGAGATTCTCCCTGCCTGGAAAGAGAAGTTGGGTCTCTTTCCAAACTGCATGCTCCTCTGCAGTCAAAGGCTGCTGCTTGCTGTACTTCCCAGAGTAGCAAAGGCTCTTTTTACTCATATTGGAGGTCTTCATCAAGGAGATTCTTCCAAAGATTCTTCTGTGGCTCTCAGTCTATTGCTCTCTACATAGGCCTTGTTTTGTGGCAAAACTTTAAAAGATTATTTCCAACTCAGACTATGATTAAGATAATATGTGAAAAATTCTCCTCCTGTGTTTCTTTTAGGAATATTTCTTAACCCTCCTTCTCTCCTCCGTGATGTAGATTTAATATTTGTGAGATGTGGGGGGGAGGGAGCATATGTAATAATAATGCTGGTGATGACCTAAACAATGCACTAATGCTATTAACTGTGAATTGCGGTCATAGTTTTCTGTAAGAGTGAAAAGATCAAGAAGATTTAAAGCTAAACTTTTTTTAAATAAAACTAGATTTATAGTGTAGGCTATGATTTAGAGGCATTTTTTTAAAATTCTACTTACAGTGTTTAAGCTGAGATGCAAGGACACCATTACTGAAGCTACCCTTAAGTCTGCCTAAGAGTTGGACATTAACTGATATAAATCGAAAAGCTGGTTTTAGATTCAGATAAATTTAAATAAAAGCATGCATTTATACTTATCCTTTAAAAGCACCACATGTTTATGTTGCAGCTTCACCATGTCCGTATTTAAGCATGTCTCTGTTTCCTGTTGCATGTCAGGGAACTGAGATAGAAGTGGATGAAAATGGCACTCTGGATTTGAGCATGAAAAAGAACCGAAGCCAAGACAAAGTTACGCCTCTCACTTCTTCCAGTACAGTACTTCCCACTCCTTCCTCTTCTCCTTTCAAAACAAGCAGCATCTTGGTAAATGCAGCCTTCTACCAGGCTCTTTGTGAGCAAGAAGGCTGGGACACACCAATCAACTACAGCAAGACACATGGCAGGAAAGAAGAAAAGGAGGTATTTTTTTTCAGTTTCTGAGTGATTTTTTTCCAATGGGCGAGTGGTCAGATAATGGTATTTCAATAAATCTCTGCCAGTGAGCCTTGGATCTCACATGTAAGTCTATTGGTTCAGAATCCCATCTGAGAGCATAAAATCAGAAATAAAAAATTATTTGAAATTCCTGAAGGTTTTTGTTACAAGTAGCACAAAAGTGTATGTATGCGATTTCCATCAATAGTGATGACTTTTATTTTGTAAGAAAACACCAGGGAAAAATGTAATAGTACATACAAATGCTTTGCCTATTCAACCTATCCTAGGGAATGTAATAAGTCAAACTTAAAAACAGAAAAAAAAGTGAAATGGACAACTAAAATTTCAGTAAATGCTTTTACTTAGTAATTTTGCACCTTTCATGGCTATTCTTCCTGTCTCCCCCTCCCAACTTGATCATAATATTGGTTTTGTTTACTTGTCATAGAGATTTATCCCATGTTGGCAACATGGCAGCAGAGTCTTCTATTGTTTTTCTCTCCTTCTATTTGACAAGCTTTGGCTTTCAGTTATTTTTGTTCTGTTATTTTTCTTTTTCTTGAGTCTGGTCATCAGAATATGGATTACTTGAATTTTTCTTAAAGAAGGAAAAAATCATAAGTCATTTTAAGTCTAATTAGACAAAATCTTGCTAATTAACATAAACAAGCCTTAATGATAACCTTTGAAGTAGAATGTTTTGATTTGAACTTTTTTATTTGGCTTCAAATACATTTACTTCCTATTTGTTGTTTTTACATTATTAAAATATTTGAACAGTTCAATTATTACAAAATTATCTTTTCTTCAAATATCAAAACTGATACTTCAAGAAGGCGTACAGAATGGTAAAGCTGTTTAGAGCTGAGGTTAGGGGATTCACATTTACAATTCCAAAAAATATCCAGAAATAGAAGATAATTCAGTTGAACACATAAAAATCTGCCAGGATTGGGTAAAGATCTGCCATAATGAGACAATTTGTGCTATGGTGGATCATTTATCGGAGGCAGGATTGTCTTGAAGAGCACACTGTTGACACCTCTGTGGGGCTGACTGTGCTCTTTGCCTCAGCCACAAAGCTTTGAGAGCCTGTATCAGTGTTCTGGAGTGAATTTCACACAACACAGTAGGCTGAGGGCCCCAGCTTTGAGAAAACTGCCTTGCTGCAGGAGATCAGTTGATGCCACAGACTTGGCAAGGGCCTATTCTGTTGCTCCTCCTCCCTGCAGCAACTGAGGATCAGAGAAGGAGCTGTAGCAGAAGCACCCCACTCTTTATGGGATTTCAGATTGCCAAGACATGTGGCTGCCTGCTTCACTCGGCACCAGAACAGGGAACTGGATGCATCAGCACACTACACAAAATGACAAAGATCACTGCTCAGGCACTCTTGCCCCTAACACTCTGTGCTTTGACTCTGTATGGCTTGTTCCTAATTGAGGATCTGGACCCAGACCTCTGCTGTGAGCTTTTGCCATCTCGGTGTGTCCAGTGATCTCAGGGCCAGGAACTCTGTTTTGTAAATCGAAGACTGGCAGTTATCCTTATGCAAAGAAAATGACTGATTATATCTATTTCTAATTCATTGTTATCTGGTTCATATGCACAACAGTTGCTTAATTTTGGTGGTAATTTCCAGAAAATATTGTCTCTCTCTCTCTCAGTGAAATAGCCTGTCCAGATGCCCCCTTAAAAAAAAAAATCTGAATTTGGAAAAAGCTCAAAATCACTCCAAAAGGAAAGCACTGAGAAATAACTAGAGCTGTCAGTTAGTTCAACTGTCAGTTCTCCAAAGATTTCAGGGCTTAAAAATGTTAAAAGTGCCAGATGCTATTATCTGTTATTCATGTTACCATTATGTTCTGGTCTTTGCTGAAATCAATATAAACTTCCATCTGTACATTAATGGAGTTTCATTGCTTGCTTGCTTTCTGGAGTGTGCATGCGTGAATACACACATGCTCTGCAGAAAATAGTGTGTTGAAAGCTCTGCAGAAAGTAGTGTTTGGATGGATTGGTCTGGTTTTCCTTTTAGTCTGGTATTCTTCAGAATTTTAATAGCATTTAATTATAAATCCCATCAAATAGAAAAGCAAAAATTATACATACACTTAGCTGTCATCATCATAATTTAAAAGACCAAGAAGTAGGAAGCACTGAAGGTGTTTTTTTCACAAGGGTTTATTTTGCCATCTAAAGCTAAAACTCTGGAGACAGATGTGGTCCCTTGTGGGCTGCATGTATTGACTCTAGGGCCAAGAAAGGCAAAGTTTGGATATTCTTCTAGACCTTGGGAGAATTTTTCTTTTTTCAAAGGAGCCCATCTATGAAGTTCTTGTAGGTTTTTCTGCGTGTCTGTGCATGTATAGCTGTTGGTTTAAAGATTTAAAAATCTTAGTCTGGAAAAGCTGATTCTATAAATCCAGAATTAAATTTTGGAAAAAAAAAAACATATGGATAGCTTGTACATTAAAAATATGCATATAGATACACTTACATGAACCTTTATCTTCCCATTTTATTTTTTTAATTATTCTGTAGATACTTGAATGAAATTGTGTATATCAATCTCAATGCTGCTGCATTTTGTCAAGTCCCAGTATGTAGAATTAATAACCAGTCCTCTCTATGCAATACGTGTCAGTCAGTGACTTGACAAATATCTCACACAGAGGTTTCTTGTCCAACAATTGATAAAGAGATATCTTCCATTTGAGTTAAAGAACACAAGCTGTAACTGAAGATATTAAAAAACTGCAGTGTGAGCAGGCTGATGTGTGCCTGGTCTTTATACATTTCTAAGATTCATCCCATATATGCACTAAATCTTTAGAAAAAGCACTATCTCCCAGTTCAGTAATACAGATGTAGCCTGTTGGATTAGCTGGTAAAAAAAAAGCGCACAAAACTCATAAATCAACCTTCTTCAACATCCATTATGCTAAATGGAAACCAATCTACGTAGGGCTTCTGAAGTTATCTTGATATCTGAACCCTGCAGCTGTCAGGAGAAGATCACCAATTTGTTGTTCTTTTAGGGCTTTTGATTTTATGGAGACTTACAATAGTGATAATCCCTGCAGAAGCTTTAATTTACATGTATGAAAGAAAGTCAGGACAGAACATGTGGAAAGACATAGTAATTAAATAAAACTCTCTTCCTGTAGCTTTAAGAGGAAAAACATCCACATAAGCAACTAGAATCAGGATTTAACTTAATGCTGGAAAAACAGTCTCTCAGGTTGCTTGAATCTGGAACAAAGCTTCCTTTTTCTTTTTTCAATTTTTATCTTCCTGGCTTCCATGTTTGGATGACTTTCAGATATTTAGTATTTCTATATGAATGTTTTAGCAATGCTGATCTATTACTCTTCTATTACTCTTTATGTGAAATTTTCATTTAGAAATAAAATTTCAAGAGCCTGAAATATATGTTTACTCTTATATCTTAAAATATGACTTGTCAATTACTATGAAAGAGTGTTTAGAAAAGACATGCATTTTTGTGCTTGAGATGAGATGAGATTATTCCCAAACAAACTAACTCCACAAATGTGACTCCAAAAATCAGTAGTAATTGATATATCAATAATATGACATGAATTTCTATGTGTATGTATAGTGCAAGTTACAGTAGGCAGTAGGTAGCCAGTACCAGAAAGCAAAACGAAGTCATATTGAAGATCCAGTCTCCAAACAGGCAAAGATGAGCTGCCAGAATTGACGACCATATGGAAGCTTTATCAGAAGAAACACCCCCGCAGAGCTTACAAGTCCCAGTAGGCAGAATCTCCATTTTCAGTCCAGATTCTTCTCAGCCCTCCACTATGTGCTTAACAGTTCTGCAGACATCCCTGCCCCTCTGTCCTGGCACATTCATCAGCTGCACAAGCCCAGAAATCTACAGCATCAACCCCGAGAGTTTAGCAGAAGCTGAGAGGTCCTCCCCTTAACTGCAGGCAGCAGTTTCTGCTCCTACATGTAGTAATCTCAGGGTGCTACCTGCTTGAGAATCAGGCAAATCCAACGTGAGTTCCCAGCAAGGATTTATAGAGATTTAATAATTGATGCTAAGGGCTTTGGAGATTTCTTGAATGATGAAATATCCACAGAGCATTACTCCAGAAAGGAAAAACTTAACCTTCATAAAAATAGTAATAATTGAAGACATTAATCCTCAAAACAGTAAAAATGAAGATATCTGAAATGATCAAAGTTTGCTTTTTTTTTTTTTTTTTTTTTTTTCAGAAAATGAAAATGTCATATTCTCCAGAGCTCTGGATTTCCAAATTGTCTCCCCAGGAGAGTGAATGTTCATAGTGCATACTATCTATCAAGCAGGCTTGTAGCAGTGATTTTAATCTACAAGTAGTAGAAATCAATAATTACCTTTACCAGCCAGATGCTAAGAAAATCTGTGTTTTTCTTCTCATGATTTTTGTTTTATCAAGAATCTTGTCTTTGCATAAGACATCAGATCATAGCTTTCTACCAACCTAGAAAGTGTTGTATTTACATATTTTTACATAGAATAGTTTTTAATTTATGGTTATAATTTTTTAATTCACAATATGGTACAATGGTTCTCACTTCAACTATGTATAAAACACAACGAAGTACTTGCAAAGAAAAAGCAAGTATATACTTTCTGAAGTCTTGTTTGGCTCTACATTCAACAATTGCCTTAATTTTCTGTGTGTTTTTCTGTGGTCTTCATCATTGCTATATAAATGTAAGCCTGATTGTCCCTATGTACATACTAAAACAGCGTTTACCTTCAGAAATAATTTCATAATATACAGTTCAACATTTTAAAAAGTCTATCTGCCAGTGCTTTGAATTACAACGCATTAAACTTTCTTAATGGTACTTCTTTCTTATGGTACTTTTTAAAATGTTTTAAAAGACATTCAAGTTATTTGTTGAACATGTAGAATTCTCTTGATGAGAGAAACCATTTGTCACACTTTCATCTAATATTTCAGAAAGACACAGTGAGTTCTCCAGAAAACATGGAAGAAAAAAAGTATCCAGGAGAAGTCTCCATACCAAGTCCTAAACCCAAGCTCCATTCAAGAGATCTCAAAAAGGAACTCATCACGTGAGTCACAAAAAAGTGCCACGTTCCTCTACCCTTCTAAAGACTGAGTAAATTGTTTGTCTGAGTGCTGAATTGAAGTGCATTCGAGGTAGCCAAGTAGGGAGACCTTCATGATCACTGCAGGTAGTTCCCACTGTAGGTCAGCATGGAGCTGAGACAAAGCAGAGATGGGTCTGAGAGTCTGGACAGATTCAAGACTTATATTCTGCTCTCTATCAGTTTTTATTCTTCATGTAGGTAGGTAACAAATGGGCCACATTTACAAGTAGGCTGTGTTAATGTTTGTGTAATTGAATAAACTTTATTTGGAAAGTCTTTGTTACAGTTCCACTTCCAAGGATTTGTGGAGAAGTGCAGCAAATTTTGCAGACATTAAACATACAAAGTTCAAAGGATAAAATGGATAGTGGGTAGTGAGGAACTGCCCCAGGGTTTTCCAACCCTAGGAAATAGGCTTTAAGTTCTTAATTTGCCTCCTTCAAAGCATTCTGTCATTCTGTCCTACTGAAAATCCAGTGGACTCACAAATTCATACTCTGGGAGAACACGCTGATGCTCTCTTTTCCCAAGAAAAGAGTCTCATTTGCTTAGTTTTAAACTCCAAAACTTTACTGTCAAAAACTGCAAAGAAATCAGGTTGGTTGTTTTTGTTGGTTTTTTTTTTTTTTTTAATCTTTTTGCACGTAACAGTTTGTTTTGGTTCAGAACAGTTTCAGTAAAATTGTAACAACCAGCTCATAACACTGGTCACCTTTTAAAATCCCAGTTAGGCTCTTCACAAAAGCCTACTGGATTCACGTCAACATTGCTATCAATAGAGTGGGTTTTTTGCCATATGGGATTGAGTGATCATTTATTCCACTTTTCTTTTTGTCCTCAGTACAAAGTAGGTCTCTCTAGACAAGTGGAACATAGAATTACTTAGTGATGATAGTCTATAATGTATCACTGCAGGCTCCTCCATAAATAAATGAGTTGCATCCCATCACCTTGTGTACTGCTCCACAGACTCAGTGGCACTGAATCAGTTAGATATGACTCTGTCTTTAGAAATAACATATCCCTGGGGCAAGCTTCTGTGAAGAGTGATTCTTTCACCTCATGCCGTGCAGCCTGCATGTTGCCTACTCACCACATTGTATCTGTACTTGTAGTTCACGACCTAAATTGAAAGAGGTCATGTTTGTTTTGCCTCCTCTAAAACAACTGCGGACAAAAATACTCAGAGTTTATTTGCTGAAGACTCTAATGGCTTTTCCTTTGTATTATTTATTCCTTTGCGATACTGACCTGTTTTGAGATGGCTGTGAAACATTTTTCTAATCTCCTAAATAATAATTCTCCACAGTATTTACAAAAAACGGTGATAATCTGACATTGGTTTTACTGTATTTTTTTCACATGCCGAGTAGAAAGAGGCACCTAAGATGTAACTGCTCTAAAAATTAAATAAGAAATAGCTTTAATATATCAGCAGAATCTAGGTGCAATTACAGGAATCAGACTGCATTTCTGTGATCCCACTAAGCCTCAAAACTCATACAGAACAATCCAATACAGGTGGCTCCATCATGAGGAAGTTTTTAAAATGACATAAGCACTTGCAGAGAAAAAAAAAAATTGACCCCATTATCTCATTTGCAATGAACTACTGTATGAAAATCATCTTACTGCATGTGCCTCTTATTTTTCCATGCTGATTCTCTTTACCAAAACTACACTGCTCAGGTTGCAGTGGGCTGTGATATCTTGCTAAAGCTTTTTTACAGATTCGAAAAGTTCCTAGCAAACATTCTGCCACTTCAGAGAAAATAGGCAGGTGAGGATCTGAGGTTTACTCATGGAGCACTAGCTAAATGTTTCTGTACAGATTCTGATTGCCCAGTGAAACACTGGCGTCCAGTGAAACACAGCCATTTATAAGGTGAATGGAGGGCTGCTGTTAAGAGGTTTTAAAATATTGTAGAAGGGTATACTTAACTCACTCCTCCTCATCCACCCACAGATTGCATTTCTTGCAATTTCTGCACTCTTGCATAGGATCAATTGGGATCAATCTGATAAATGATCTCAGAGTTATGACTAAAGTTGAATTGAGGAAAAAAATGACATTTTCTCCCGGTCAAACATGCCTCCATCTCTTGGCATAAAGGAAAAAAATACATTGTGCTAAATGTACACCACATGTAAATGTAAATATACATTTACATTTACATAAATGCTAAATGTACACTTTTATGCCACTTCTCATTTCAGCTGTGAAAAATCCCATGAAAACACACTCATTCTGAACTTTAGCTGATACATTTTCTGTTCTGCAAGAAACCATAGCATCTATTTCTCACTTATTTCTCACAGCAAATAAAGATCCTGAATGCATTTCTAAAAAAAGGTGCATTATTTTAGTCAGAAGCTAAAGGAATGATTTGGGATATTATTGTTCTCAGGCCTGTATTACACACAAGATCAGATAGGAAACTTTACCTCTAGGATTTATGAACTGCAGTTAAATATTGGTAGCAATAATGAAGTTTCTTTTCAAGAATCCGAGTTGTAACTGAAAAAGCTATGCAAAGCAAGGTGGTTTCACACTTGCATAGATCAAAGAAGTAAGGTTTTGACTGATTTGCATGGTGGAAATAGGAATTTTTTTCCTTCTGTGCTTCAAGTACTAATTGAAAACTAGAACTGTTATGTAGATTTTGTTAGTTTTTGTGGTGTCATGATGATATTGAGATGGGTTATAATGAATATGATTGTCCTACATATCATTATGTACTTAATTGCAGGGTAAGCTATGTGATGTCTTGTGCATGCTCTAACCTCTCACTGCATCTTTGCATAGCTGTCCAACTCCAGGATGTGATGGTAGCGGTCACGTAACAGGAAACTATGCCTCACACCGCAGGTAAGAAACAACAGGAAAACCAAAGCAGGAAATAGTGCTACTTTTACCTGCTGTCATTTAACTTTTTTTATATACTAACCATGGATAAGTATTCAAAAGTAATTTATAGAAAATCACCCATACAGAAAAGGGTCTCTTTTTTCCTGTTTTATATTTTGTAGAAGGTCTGGACTCAATAATCTGATGGATTTAGGCAGCATATGCTTATTACTCAAGATGGCTTAGCAAAGACATGTAGATAAGTCATTCAGTAAAGGTTGCATTTCCCTAAGTGAACAAGCACTCTCTATACAGATGAGATATTGGATGGGATTTTAAATAAGGTTTCCGTAGAAACTTTTTCTGCAAGTGGCTTTGAAATTAACAGAACTTGCAATACATTCTGTAGCTGCAAATTATTTCTTTAGAATAGCCTACTGTCTACCTGGGGATTGAAACAATATTTTTTTCTGTTTCCTTTTGAGAACAAGATGTAAGCAGCCACATGGACCAGATGCTGTACCTGCCATTTATGTAGAAAGGGCTCTGCATAACACCACATTGCTGTTTAATGCTTTACAGAGACTTAGAAAGCTATAGCCCTAACCATATATGTTTTCAGTAATTCAAGAGTCTGGCATAGATTGTTCTTCCTTTGTCAACAGGAAATAGTTGAGGGTCTGTTTTTTTCCCATTTTTAGTCACAGATTTTATAAAGATTGTTGTTTTAAGAAAAGAATATATACATTTTGTTTCAGTGAAACATTCCACCTTGTATTTTTCAGTGTTTCTGGGTGCCCACTAGCTGACAAGACATTAAAATCCCTTATGGCTGCTAACTCTCAGGAGCTTAAGTGAGTATTAATAATAGTAAAAATGTAATTCTTATTTATCTTTGATCAACATGTTCCCTATAGTAATTGAGTTGTTCATTTTAATTACTCTGTGCAGCGAAGTATGAAATATTTCAGTGAAGTTCACTTATTAAAACAGAGTTTATTTCTCTCAATTTGCCTTTCTTGTTTAGTGTCCCTTCATTTTCATGAATTAGCCAGGACATGAAGAAAAAATACTGAAAACACTAAGAGTAACAGTATTTTTCATTCAGGAAGAAAGAGAAAAATATTGAAAACATACCACTGATTAAGGAAGATAGAATAAATCAAAAAACTAGACCAGAACTCCTGCATATCATTTTTTATCATTCAGTACCATATACTATGTGTTTAATGTCATTGAAGCAGACATCAAGTCACATGATTTTGTGCTGGCATAATTTTCACCATGAAATGTCACTTACAAAAGGACTGTGCGGGCTCTGCTATATAGACAGATGTATAGGGACATATGAATATTTCAAAAATCTGTAGTCAAGAGAGGCACTGGCAACCAGTCATCTAGTTATTGAATTGCCTTTGTCAATAAGGACATAGGGAAGAGGAAAGGATAATTAGAGTTCTTTCATAGCTTTCTCTCTGCATCTTGTAAATTGGATCCTGTAATAGATGGCTTGGAAATCTCATGGATGCATGTAAAAAGAGAAGAATCCCGTGACCGTCCTTTCTGTCCTTTACATTCATCCCTAATCCAGACAGAAGAAAATAAAGTCCAACTGTGGCACAGTTATGCTGATAAGATGATGTTTATGACTGTACTGATTACACATAGATTTTGCTCAGTGCTTAGTCACAAGTTAGCTTACATAGACCAAATACTAGTGGTCTCATTCTTTAGTCCAACAACATTAATTAAAAAAAAAGAATGAACTGATGGTAGCTATGGACGTGAACCTGCTAGAGATGCATCAAAATGGCAAAAAAGGTCCATTTATATGGGCAATTTCTTGAAGCAGTTCTGAAATTTATTAGGGAAACTAACATACTGGCACAGTATTTCATTGAGTCTCAAATGTATAAAATTTAATTTTAGTATTTTTTTAAAAGAGCAGCACAAGAAGCAGGGAACTGACTTGTGAAAATGCTGACAAATTTGAAATCATTTGCTGAGTCATATGTATTTGTCCCTGCTTTTTCTGGCTTTCTGCCATACATAGACACTCACACAAATATTTTGAATAGTTGCTCTTCATGCAGCCCCTCCCCCCCATATTCATGTGTGAATAAAGAAATTTGCATACCAATATGGTTATTTTTCCACTAAAGCTTCTAGAGTTTTGGTCATGCCATAAGGAAAGAGGAGCAACAGCATATGACTTAAATGACAAACTGCACATTGTACGCCATGTATTATAAGTGAGTTGTGAAAGACGAAGTCAAAGTTCATGAACGTTTCACAGACAGAAATATGTTGCATAATGCACTTAGCATTTAATTTCAATTAGCTAGAAAAGAGCAAAAATCAAAATCTGTTCACAGACAATTTGCAAAAGGGAAAAGGGCGAAATAAAATCATTTTCCACAAATGTACCAACTTATTTTAGCTTCCTGCAAATGTAATTCAGGTGAAATTTTAAACAAAATTCTGCTTTTGATAACAACTAAATGAAATCTTTTGCTTTTAGTATAGTATAGTGATATCAATAGTTTTATTTCACAGAGATGAGAGTAAAGGGCATAATGCTCATAGAATCAGGCCACCAACGTACCCTCATGTAGTTAGGCGTGAAGAAGAAAAAGCTGTGTATTTTTTCCAAATGTTATTCGTGTTTAATTTGCCAGAATCAAGATACGATTTTGGCTTTAACTGTGAATCTCTAAGCCAGCAAAGATACAAGGCTTCCATGTGATCTGCAGTTGAGAAATAAGGAATATCTGCTCAAAAAGTAAATCTTTCAGTCAAAATCAAGAAATTTAATATCTGAGAAATTCTCATTGCACTGCACAATTTAAGATGGTTGAATTAAAATACACTAATGTTGATGAAGCATTTTTAAGCTATTATGGAGAGTTGTGATTTAATTCACTTTCATTTCACCAAAGAGCTGCTTATCAAACCTTAAACAAGTTTAAAAGTATACTATATAAGAATATCTAATTACAGTTCAGAAACGTTAGGAAATAGGTAGATTCCATATACCAAGTTGATAAGTTATCCATATTCCATCAACAGCAGGACATGTTCTAATCATTACCCTTTTTAAGTGACTTGTGTGGTTTTGCCTTAGGTAAAGTTCCTATCCAACAATTTCTTAGAGCTTTACCATCAGTAGAAGTATCAGAAGTGCTCCTAGATTCTCAGCTGAGTGTATCAATTTTATGTGAAGTTGTAGTTTGTCTACCTAAAGATAGAACACTGAAAAGGGGCACAAAATGGCAGGTACTTGATGCATGGTTACAAAAATTGCTGTGTGAAATCGCTGTGAAATTTGTTCTTAGAAAATAAACTTGATGAAGTGTAAAAGAATCTGTAACCTACACCCATTCGAGAGCTGACATCGTTTAACTTGAGATCCTTTCACCTCTGGCTCTCCAACACAAATGTGATTTTCTTGGCTCTCCACAGTAACTCCCTAAGCTGGGGCATCAGTTCAAACTCATCAGCCAGTTTAAAGCTGATCAAGATCCACATTACTACTGACTGAAAGGCAGTGCATTGTTGGTATATCTTGTGTTGTGAAATATCATAATATTATTAATATCTTACCTTCATATCTTTAACACTCTCTAGAATGCTTTGAATTCCAGTCTAGTTGTAAAGTCTAACTGCTACCTGGGGGAGCAAGTGCAGATGGGGAGATTCAAAATTGTCTCACTGTACTTTTATGTCCATAACTCTCAGACTCATGATGTGAATATATTCCATAAAGAGCTCTTGGTAGATTAAAATCTGGGTGCAGTCTATACAGACAACTCTTCCATAATCCAATTCCCAAGCTGAATATCCAGTTGCATCTAGAGTTAAATAGATAGATATCCTGTTGTATAATTACAGTGCTAGGAATTTACAAACTACTAAATTCAAATTCTGCCTATCACACTAACTCTATTGATGTACAAAAGTAAAACTGCATCTCTGCTTCCATTTTCCCTTTTGTAAATACTGGCAAAGTGCTTATTTGCATCCGTACCTGTGAATATCAGAAGGATAACAAACAAATACATACAGTAAATTTACAAATAGATCTATATCAATCGGCTTTTTGCTTGTTTGTTTGGCTCTGTGCAAGGAAAAATGTTTGGTGCAAACAGTGTTATGAATTGCTTAATTCCATATATCTTATGCAGTACGTTTAATGTTCCTTACTAAAATCCAATTACATTAAAAAAAAAAAAAAAAAAAAAGTATTTTGCACATTAAAAAAAAAAATCAACAAGAATTAGCTTTAATTACTCAACAAAAGCTATGTGGTGGAAGCTTTCTCTCACTCTAGACAAGAAGCACCAAATACATGTTATTTACTGCTATCTTCAAAGTCATGTAAGTATATTATTCTATAGGTGCCCAACACCTGGTTGTGATGGTTCTGGCCACGTGACTGGGAACTATGCATCACACAGAAGGTAAGCACTGTCCCATGAATTGAGACTGCAGCACTCGGGGTTATTGGCAAGCAGCATCCTAAAGAGGTGGATTTTGTTCTGTGTCCTTGCAGCTTATCTGGTTGTCCCCGTGCCAGAAAAGGTGGTATCAAAGTGACTCCTTCCAAGGATGAAAAAGAAGACCCTGAACTTAAGTGAGTACAAATGTGTAAGTTGTTGTGAAGGGGGAAAAAACAGTAAGAGCTGAAGGGATGAAACATCATAGGAATTACCCAACCCATCTGACAATAAGCCCAATAGCTGAAGCCAAACCAACTGCTTCAGTTTTTAGTGAAGCTGATGGAGTCCATCACATTGGAGCTTGAACAGCGAGGAAGACTTGTATTTTCTTGTATCATTCCTACTCATTTAACTGATAGAATTTCACTTGAAGTGAAAACTGAAAATTCAGTGAGTATTTACTGCTTCCTTACTTGAATGCAAATTCCATTAAAATCAGTAAGCGATAACTTCCAGAATACAGACATGAAGATTTAGTTGCACTCATTAATTTTCTTACTGCTTGCTAATGATATATGAGAGACTGCATAATAGTGGCCGAGCAACTAAAATGAAAATAAAAATAAAAATCCTAAACCTTCCTTTCTTCCTTTCTTTGCATATGTTTCCAAGAGTTTTCCAGTAACACGGATCAGAATGTTTGAACCCAGCCTCCACTTCATGTCAAAAACACAGAGAAGAGAGAATGCTAATGTTTCATATACCTACAGGTTGTGATTTATAGTCTATGATAGAATTTCAAACTTCTTTTCTGGTAAAATACTATCTGAACGAATGGTTTCATTTCTTAGGCTGTTCAACTTCACTTTACATTGCCTAATCTTAAAATTAGGTGAACCTCCATAACTCAGCTTGACATGAATTGAATGCTCAGGTATAGTGCATCTTTGGGGACCAAGCGTTAATATACCGATGCAAAGTGACATAAGTAGCTGAACATATTTTCTCAGACTTCCTTGAGACTGTTTTCACCAGATGTCTCTAATAAAAACCAGGGTTCTTTTGCTGTGTTTCTGTAGATGCCCAGTGATAGGCTGTGATGGCCAAGGTCACATATCAGGTAAATACACTTCTCATCGCACTGCTTCTGGTTGTCCTTTGGCTGCCAAGAGACAGAAGGAGAGTCCCGTCAATGGGTCTTCACTATCCTGGAAACTGAACAAACAAGAGCTGCCACACTGTCCTTTGCCAGGCTGCAACGGGCTGGGTCATGTTAATAATGTTTTTGTCACCCACAGAAGGTATAACTTTGTGTTTTCTTTTTCCTTTTTCCTTAAAGTTCCCCTGTTGAATTGGCAACAAATGAGGTTACAGTCTGAATAAATTGTGCAGAGGTTATTTAAATAACGAGATAGTATACATTGAAACTGAAGTAATATGGATCAGAACAAGCTTGAGACAGCTTGGATCAACTTTTAACTCTTATTTTATGTTCCCCTAGCAATGTGACTTCCCAAGGTCTTTTTATTCAGATTAACAGTTTCTATATGATTTAAAATTTAATAAGAGTTCTGTCCTAGGCAAATATGGAGTTGGATCTGTGTATCTTTTATAGAAAATTCAAATATCATTGAAATGTCAACAAAAGGGATTAAGCAAGAGCAATGTCTGCATTTATTTAATCTTTTTACCAGTGGCAAACTTGTTTTCATAAACTTTGTATTTAAATAGCTAGAACTGCACAAAAAATTAAACACACAGAACTCATGGATCACACAAGTTTGCTGTTATAATTTTACACATAAAACTATCTTTACAAAGTAGGAATCACACATATAGTCAGTGTTCAATAAATATCAGATTTTTATATATTAAGATGAAAGCATTAATACCATTTGAACATGTTCAGTCAATATTACTCAAAGAATCCGTCTACAGAATCAGAAATACTACTTTGTAAAGTTTGATTTTCTGTGCATAGAGGGAATTAAATGTCTATTTTACATCTACTTTGCTTTCTTTTTAACATTCTGAATCAAGTTCTCTAATACAAGAATGTCCAATATAATCTGAACCAATTCAGTCGGAGGAAGTTCAGTATGATTCAGCAGAACTGTGTGCTCAAATTTCACAGCCTCTGAAAGTGGTTGTTCAAAGGTTCCCCAGCAAGCTCCATTGCTCTTACTTTTCCCTTTCCTTTCAACCCTTAGGTTCATTCTGGTGGGCCAATCCTTTTCCTAACACTTTTCTCTATCTCAGCCTCAAGCCTGTGGCTCTGCCCCAGCCCACTCCCAACTCAGCACAAGACTTTGTTTTTCCTTACTTGGTTGTAATATAGTTACACAGAACTCTTAGCTCAGCTGCTAGGACAATGTCCTGCTGTTTGAGTGACCTATTCCCAGTTCTGTCTGCAGCAAAGTTTTGTGGTTGTGGTGGATTCATCGACTCAAGAGTCAAACTGTTTGCTCTGCACCCATTTCTCATTATGTAGCGTTTGATACTGGAAGACTGCCAGTCCTTAGAAACAACCACCCAGGATGGAAAAGTATATCACAAATCCTTCACTGAAATTTTAGGCAGCCTACACATGAGCATTAACTTTTAATGCCAATGCCTCATCTGTATGGCAGATGTAGTGGAATCAGACCATGATGGGAATGCTGAGAGATAAATTCCTTAAAGAGTTGTGAACTGTTCATATGCAAATTTATTTATAGCAGAGAAGAAACCTCCAAAGCAGTAGATTTGTCCATTGTTATCCTAAATTTATGAGCATGGTAAAGTGTTTACATTACAATACTATTAAAAATTGGGGCTAATTAACTCATACTATGCAATATGACACCTTCAAACCAATAGAATAAAAAATTGGTCTCTTAGATTACTTCTGTCCTACTAGAGGCTGGATCACTCTTAAGATCATATAATTAGTATAGGTTTATGATGTTATATCCTTACCTAACACACTTGAAACCCAACAAACCACCCAATGACTTTGAGACAATGACAGCTCTGGGCTGAGCTCCAGACCGATACCAGAAATGGAAAACTAGCACATTTAGCTAAGCAGCCAGGAAGCAAACTTAAACCTTCCAAAGTTTTTTTTTCTTATTTATTTATTGACTTATTCATTTCCTTTGTAGAAACACCATGTTGAATAGGATTCTTTTTCCACCAAATAATAGTAATAATAAAATAAAAATAAATAAAAATAGTACTAGGAAAAGTTTTGCCTTCGTTCCTTACTTGGCTACATCTAAATACAAAGCCTTTTGCCAGTTCTTCAGCATGTGGTATTTCTTCTTTGTTATTTTTAAGACAGTGCAATTCATCTTAGCCCTTTAGTAGGCAATAAAAATTGCCTCAGATAATTACCAGCTGATGAAATTGTAAGCACTGAAATAGCAAAATATAATTTAATGTAAACAGTGGTTAAAAAGCAAACTGATTATATAATAGAACCATTCAAAAAAGCTATTATGGTCTATAGGGTATACCCAGAGTTATTATTGTATTGATCATTATTATATATCAACAAAATAATGCAATAAATGTGTGCTGTGGAAATCAACCCATTAACAATTTATTTTTTTAAGAATGGTAAACTTGCCATTTTAAAGGACCATTTGCCACTCTCCTCTGAAGCATAATCACTCAATAGAAACAATAGAGTTTTTATTTGTTTATAAGTGCTGGAACTTCAAGAATTCTGTAAATGCATTTCCATGTAACTTTACAATAGCTCCCAATTCTCTTTTGATTATTCTGAAATATGCTTAAATGTTGTTTACTTATTGGTTGAGATATCTGTTGCAATTTTCAGGCTGGAATATGCAGTTAAATAGCTCTTTATGAGTTATGTCATTCCCTGAAGCTATGCTATAATGGAGATACTGATGTGACCTTAGATACAGAGGTCTGTCCAAGTGCATGATAATATTGCCTGAAAGGATTGTTGCCACTTTCAAGTGGGTGCTAATGTTTTTTTTCCTATCTGTTTCAGTCTATCTGGTTGTCCTCTGAATGCACAAGCCATAAAAAAGGGCAAAATTTCGGAAGAGTTAATGACTATCAAGCTTAAAGCAAGTGGTGGTAAGGAGATCTGTAAAAGACGATGACATTTATTCAGATAGAAGGGCCTGGTCTCCCATTTATACTCAGGCTCCTTGATACCATTCTGGCATTAACTGTCACCCCTTTCAGTTGTCTCTAGCAATAACTAAACTTGAATAACAAAAATCTTTGCATGAAAGATTATAAAATTCAACTCATTTACAGCATGATGATTCAAAATTTGGGAGTATGATCTTTTATCTCAGAATATTATTATTAATTTGGAGGTGCTCTTGCTATTGTAATTAGTAATAAATTATTAGTTACAGATCAGAAGAGCTAGCTGATGTTGGCTAATGGTTAGGCTAACGTAGAAGGGAGATAAATTGCATGTGGAAGTTGACTCCTCTTTGACTCCTCTTCTTAACTTTAATACTACATGTTTCTGTGCAGTGCTTTGAAAATTTTGCTAATCCATATAGTAAGAGTAAAGGAGCAACTACCAAATAGATACAATATAATATTACTTTCTTATAAAACATGCTTTAGAAACCTGGGCATTGAGCCAGGATGAAAGGAACTTGCCTTTATGCTTCCAATAGCTGAGCAAAACAGTTGTGTTACATTGGGCAAATGATTTTGCTTTCATGTGCATCTCTGTCCACATTATCTGTGGGGGAGGAATTGCTACTGACAGATTTCCCAAGTTGATTCCCCAGCAGACTCAGTTCAGGGCTGTAGATTTTAAAAAAGAAACAGTCCTGGTACTTTTTTCAAGGTGGAATTGGTTTCAGAATGATAGTGAGCAGAAAGACAGATATATATTGCCAGCTGCTGTAGCTGCTCAATTTTTTTTAGAACACAACTTTACTGAAGGTCCAAAGATAATTTTCTTCCCTGCCTAACTTGTGGGATGTGAAAGTCCTCCTTTCTTCTTTTTTTTCTACAATGTTTTTTAGCTTTTGGTATCATTCACATTTCACACATACCTAAGGCTGTGATGCACTAAATTATTCCACGTAGAATTTTGCCCCCACATATTTTCCTGAAAGATCAGAAACAGGTAATAAAATAAATAAATAAATAAATAAATAAATTGCAAATGCTCCCTCGTGTTTTATGATATACTTTCCTCCTCCCAAGTATTTGTGCAAGTTTTTCCTTTCTCTGGCTAGTTTGTGGTTGTATGTTAAGCTGGAAAAAAGAACTGTCAAATACAAAAACTCAGAGAGCAATAATTTTCCCTTAGATGTTTCAGCTCATATAAAAGTTTTACAACTAGAAAACAATTTTGTCAATAAAAGCAAAGTAAGAGGCAAATTAAACATCAATAATTTGATCAAAAGCCTGTTATCTCCCTCTTGTTCAGCAACAGGTAGCACTGTTTGTTACTCATACGTCCATTTAGATATTAACACTTTACATCTGATATTGATATTTTCAACTATCTGCAGGTATTGAGAGTGATGAAGAAATCAGACATTTGGATGAAGAAATAAAAGAACTGAATGAATCCAATCTTAAAATTGAAGCTGACATGATGAAACTTCAAACCCAGGTATGACATCAAAGCCGAAGTTTTCGTTTTTCTTGTACTATGGTTAAAAGCATACTCTTCACTCCGCAGCACTTAAAATTGCAAAAATCCCAAATGCCTTTTTGTCAAGTTTTTTTTTATCTGTTTTCTGTAAGTAAGTAGCAGGTTCCTGAGAATTATTATGAAGATCTACTGAGTGATACGTTGATGGCAGTTTAGAGCTAATCTTGGCTACCAGAGAAACCATATTTACCAAACAAAACGTTCGTTTTCCTTTGTTGACCAAACCTCTGTTAAACACACCGCAGAGAATCCCATGACTGCGGTAAGAACCCGGGCTAGGGAAGGCATCAGGAGCCTGCTCTGACTTTTAATACATGTTAGTTTTGTTTTGTACTTAAAAAACTGACAGTTACTTAAATAGTTCGAATTTTGCCCCCAGGCAACAGCTGGTAAAGAATGGATGCCTCTTTTTAACTGGTAGGGCAGATTAGTTGAAGGGGGAGCTGTGGAAACGGCATTCACTGTCATTCTTTTGTAAACTGGCAAGATGGCATTAGCCTACAGGTGCCGACTGTGATTCTATGGAGAATGTTCCTCCACAAAGGGACTTCTGCATGCACCTGAGTGTTCACCCAGGTAAATCAGGTTGAAATAAGAGCTCATTATTTTAGGAACAATAAGATTTTTAGAGAATAATTCCTAAATAAGAACAGATCTGGTAACAGAATGCAAGTCCAAACTGATCCAGAGCAGAGTGCAGCCACAGCCCTCATGTGCAGAATGCTCTCAGTGCTGATTCATGCTGTTTTTATAATAGCCAGAGAGTGTATAGTCTAAACACAGGCAAAGTTTATACCACCTGCACTGAGTATAAACGCAACCATACTGCAATGCTTGTGTCCCAAACCAAATAGCAGTGAGGTTTTTTTCAGTGTTTCTGGACGCTGCTTTCAGTTCTCTCTGTTTGAACAGAGATGGCCTAATTTATGCAGCTAGCTTTCTCCTCTGAATTACTCAAGATTGAAGACAGTCTGATTAGCAAAGCCTGAACCACATCTGCAGCAGTGTGTTTGCTACAGGGCTTTGCTCTATCCCCTTTTAATCTCCCCAGATCAGGTGCTTGGCTGCCTGGAGCACACTCCATAGGACAGGCATCAGGGGTGTAGACAAACAGGGCTCCTCTTCCTGAGGGCAGTCTGGGTGTGTGACGATGGAGACTAAACTGACCAAAACAAGGAGAGATTTAAGCAGTGCAGAGAGGTGTCGTCCTAACAAGGAGAGAGTGGGCCTAACACTTGCAGATGTGCCATTGCACTGTGCCTTCCAGGGCCATGGGCAGCCTTTGCAGTGGCTGCATTGGGTGAAGCACCAGGCCCTGCCATTGCGTCCTTCAGTTTTTCAGCACAACTTTTGACATGTGAACTTTCACAGCTCAGTATGTGCCTTCTGCTCTCATGCAGAAATTATACCATTTCACTACCTCAGGAATATTTTTATGCTGTTTCTAAACACCTGGTGTTTCCATTTTGTTCCTCAGAGATCTCAGCAATCACACACTCAGCCTCTCAATTTCCTTCCTGCTCAATTTTTCTCCCACTGATTCCATCACATTCCATTCCATCCATTCCACTGATTTTTTTTTCTTGCTAACCAGGCAGCTCGCAGCTCTACCCTCCACTAAGCAGTGAGGCAGGGAGGCAGCATAACAACTAAAAGCTGTGTCATGACCATTGTGGGCAATCAGCAGGGAATACTTTAAGAGCAAGTCAGCAATGCAAACATCAGCCTCCTTTCTCCTACCTTCCACCAACCCTGAGGCCACACTCTCCATCCCAGTGTATCCCATTTCCCCTCTGACCTCATTTCCCTGCTCAAAGTGCTCTCGGTGCCTCACTGACTCAGGGTTTCTCTGTGAACCCACAGTGAAATCCATTGATTCAGACTGAACACAACTTGCTGTGATTATTCTATGGAGAGGTTATATCCATCCTTTAAAAAGTGCCTGAGTTTCAGACCCACAGTGTGACAATGTGACTGCCAGTTTGGGCTCAGCACTGCCACAGTTCTGTTTGATTGTAGATGTCTGTATTTTACAGATCACGTCTATGGAGACCAACCTGAAAACAATAGAAGAAGAGAACAAACTCATAGAGCAGAACAATGAGAGCCTGTTGAAGGAGCTAGCTGGTTTAAGCCAAGCCCTCATCTCCAGCCTTGCTGACATTCAGCTTCCACAGATGGTAAGACCACAGCCAGTGGCTTTGCACCTTCTTTGAGATTGTATTGCCAGCACCTGAAGCAGATGAGATTGCTCAGGGACCGACGGGAGCACTATAGCTGCATTAGCAGAGCTCTGCTTAGCCTAATTTACTCCACGGAGATGCTGGATCTTGGACTCTGCTTGATATCAGACTCAGCTGCTTCCAGGACTGAGCCAACAATGGTGTTTCTGCCCTGCACAAGCTTTTACTCCACCCCTCCCCAGCTCAGTGTCCCCCTGCACAAGGTGTGAAAATTTCGCACTGAGAATCTGTTTTTACTCTTAGATCAGAATATTGACCTCTTTCACTGAGCTCAGTGCTGTGATCCTTTTAAGGCCGACAAAACTCTGCCTCTAAAAAGCTCCATGTCCTATATGTCATCCAAACACAGGCCAAATCCACCAAGGTAGTTAGGTAGTTAGGTATGCAGAAATACAGTCTCCTTTCCCAGTCTCAAGAAGGGCACTGGTAAATTAGGTAAGGACAATTACAGGGATGTCAACCATAATCCCAGAGCCTCGATAGATAAGGTCTCAATAGAAAAGCAATTTATACTGAAGATAATATCTCAGAACATTTTCTTGCCTCGAATGTGCTTGGATGCCCCAACACATGAAAATCCCTCAATTGCTACAGTCCCTCTATTGTCTTGGATGACTGCTGTGTTTATGACTTCTCCCCAGTTGCCATGTCAATGCTTTTCTATGCTTTGGAGTTGGGTGTTTGTATTCCTTTGGCCTTCATTTTATCTGCTACAATTATACTCTGTTTTGTCTTCATTTAGGGGCCAATCAGTGAGCAGAATTTCGAAGCATATGTAAATACACTCACAGACATGTACAGCAATCTGGAACGGGACTATTCCCCCGAATGCAAAGCTCTGCTGGAAAGTATCAAACAGGCAGTGAAGGGCATCCATGTGTAGGATGTGAAAGCTGCTGGGCAACAGAAATTACTTAACAGCAGTAAACTCCAGATGGATCTGTTAGGAGTTCATGTACTGCTAAGGGGTGTAGGTTGCCATGCTGCATTTACAATTGCAACATTGCACTAATTTTTTCCCAGCTGACATAAAAAAGAATAAAAACACAACAGACTATTTGTATTAGCAGCAATGCACTCTGTTAGTATATTATATTTATTTCAGTACAATTCTTTTTTTTCTTCTTTTGCACTCGGTTTTTGTAAAGTGAATGTAAAAAGTGTGTGTGACTATTTTTTATATTTTTTATTTATTTCTAATCAAAGAGTTTGTTTTTTTTTTTTTATCTTTTAACAGCATTTTTGCGGCCTGCCATATTTTTACAAATGTGTTTATTAATTTATTTTCCAATGGGATTTTAAATAGACTGAAAGTTATACTGTAAATTAAATAACTTGCTGGGTTTGTACAGGAAGAAAAAAAGCTATGAGTAACAAATGACGGAACTGTGGTTCTAGTTTTATTTTCCTCACATCCTGCTTTTTTATAATGGCTTTTTATCAAAAATGGGTTTGCAGTAACATGAGATGTGAAGATGCATGGACTGAGAAGATAAATGGTGCCCACTAGTGGGGAACTCGGGCTCTTAAAAGCACAGTATGCTGGAAAACAGTGTGTTAAAGAATACGTTAGCAATAATGAAATATAGCAATCAGCAAAGCACTTGACTTGGCTGTGTGATTTAGCCTATGCGAATGATTATTTAAAATGTTTCAAGAGAACTTCAGATTTATTTTACCACTGCAGTTTTTTTCAGAGTTAGCTTACAGAGGGAAATGACAATTATCTCTAAACAAGAACGATAATTTGATAGGACTGGTACTCTTTTAGTACGATACGTTGAGATTTTAATAAAGTGACCAGTATTGCTATGGGTTTGGAACCGAAAAATGCAAACACATCCCAAGCACACAAGAATTTGTACATAATGAATCAAACACATCTCCCCTGAAATGGCATTCAATACTGGTTTGAACTTAACAGCAGTGAAGAAGGCAGCAGTCTGGAGGGGAATATTACTCCAGCTCAGTGGTGTTGCCCTTCTCACTGAACGAACGGTAGCAACACAGTGATTGGTTTCTCCCATCCTTATTCACCAAGACTAGTCTGATACTGGGTCGGTTGCCAGTCCTTCAGTAGGGTACCAGGCACTACAGGACGTCCAGGCACAGGGGAGGGGACATGCAGCTGTTCAGAGCAGCTCATGTGTGCCCCCCTCGCTGGTTAGCCTGGGCTTGGAGTTTCTGAATCCGTCAGAAATTAGCGGTTGCTATAACCGAGGCAATGTCTATTTCAGGGATTGTAAGTAATTAAGCATTGTTTCAGAAGTTTTTTTTATATTTATTTTTTTTAAGAAAAAGGTATAAACAACCAGCTAAACTGCCTTTTTTGTATGCACACACACCTCATGTGCATATGTGCCTCAGTGTAAATGTATACATGGATCTAGCGTGCGTTTAATTTTTCCGTGCTATAATGAAAGTGTTTATTTTTATTAGCCTCATTTATATTTAGATTGAATATGATGGCATTCACAGGCTTGACATATACAATTATATTATTACTGTTCCTGCACAAAAGAACTATTCAGAAGTGAGTAAACTCTCATGCACTGTGGTCACTGTTCTGCATTAGGTGGAGCTTGCTTTTTTGTTTGAGAGTTGATTCAACTCTCCAATCCTAGTTTAGACGGGGGAAATGTATGTTCTTAGGAGCTGTGTTTATTTTTAAATCAGTTTTTCAAAAGCTACCATACGTGCTGTCTAATATAAATAGGAAGACACCAAACAAATTTGCTATTAAAGTTACTGTACTCGCTGAAAAAAAATCAAAAAGCGAACATTTGTTATACTTGTTAAATGCATACAAAATGAGTTCACTCATTACAAAGACTAAAATTTAATTTACTAAATATTTTAACAAATTTGTTATATATTTTATTTAAGTAAAAAAAAAATCTCTTACCTATGTATTTATTATTATGATTTACTCTGGCTTCAGGTTAATTTATCTGTGTTTGGTTGTTTGCTCAGGATGTTCTGTGAAGTATGTTTGTATTTATTTGCCTCCCTTGTACTTGATGTGTTTTGTAATGTGCACTGATTTTTTTTTCTTTTCATTTTTCTTTTTTTTTTTTGTGCTTAAATGCATTTATGAGCTACACTGTAAATTAGATCTTTTGTAAAGAGCAATGATGTATGCATTTTTTAATTTGGAGTAGTTTGTATACTGTTTCTTCATACAATTAATATTTCTTACATCAAAGCAACGAAATTGTGTTCTGTGCTGTACATTTGGTGTATGGTAGGAAATAAAATTGATAATGAAACATTGCAGCAAGTTTGTTGGTTATTTTAGCCTCTAGATGCAGACTTGTATTACACATTCTTAACTGCACCTGGCACTATACAGTGTGTCAGATGTTTTACTTGCTTTGTGTACAAAACGTGTCATCCCTGTAAGTAAATTTCTGGTATCAGGAATTTAATTAGTGTTTTACTTTGTCAATTTCAAGTAAGGAGAAAAGCAAACTGCTTAAGAGATCCTTTTCATTTTTGAAGGAAAAAAAGAAAAAAAAAATGAAAATAATCACTGCATTATTTATTGCATTCTTTTCTTGGCAGTTGTAGACATCATTTACACTGATAAAGTACAGGATTTGTGCTGACCTTTAACAGCTGCTAAATTATGTTTAAACATAAAAGCCATTGTAAAGTTTCCAGCAGTTTGGAACCACCCACGGTTCCAGTGCAATTTTCCCTGAGATGTGCAGTGTTCATACATTACAGAAATAAAAATCTACTGCTTTTAGAAAGATGATACTTCCAGTATCTAATGGACTTTCTTTTTTTTGCACTGCTAGTTGTACTGAAAACAAGCTATTTTCATTTAGAATTCATGCTGATGGCTTCAGGAACATTTCTTGTCTCAGATTCCACTGATAAATCAAGAATAATTTTCTTCAGAAAATATGGCAAATTTAAAGCTGATAAAGTAGCTGGTCATTATGTATTTGAGTAGATGTTGCGAGATAAATTGAAATGGACTCTAGAAAAAATGACGTGGTCAGCATTCAAATATACCAGATCAAGAATAATTGTTCTATAACTATGCCTATAAGAGGCAGGCATGTGCTTACTTCAGTAAAAATATATAAATGCCATTGGTTGAACTAATTGGAATGGAATTGAAGCTCCAGATATCCAGGAGAAGGATATATCAATCAATATATGCTTGTCCTATCAGCTCCAGAGGTCTGTATCCTGTCTCTTAATTGCTCATAGCAAAAGTTTTTGAGACTATAGTGTCAAAATCAGATTCTGTTTTCTACTGCAATCATATTTCCATTTACTAATTAAGCACCTCTTCTTTCCTGCTGGCATATCGTATCTATCTAGTTACTTCATGGCTTTTCCACTCAGAGATCTTTCATCCTATTCATATTGTACCTTTTTTTTTTTTTTTTTAATGAGTTTCAGATTTCCTTGATTGGAATTTGTGATCTTGCAATGATGCAGAGTCAGGACAAAAGGCTCATCCTTCCTCTCTTCTTGGGCAATTTATTCTAACTTCCTCAGCATTTATCTCATAAAGTTTGCATTATGATTTGTGCAGCTGCATTTCTTGGATGTTTCTCGGAGATCTGCAGCTGACAAAGTCCTTTGTTCATGTCGCTTGGGTTGCTGTGGGATGATAGATAAAGCTCCATGTAGCTACTGTGTAATGTAGGACAGTGACCCAGTTTCACTACCTTTCAGTATCTCATTCTGGCTTGGTTTTCTTCTGTCTCTTTTGCTCTAGTGAGTTTTAGACAGCCTAGCTCGCACATAATTTCATAAAGGATTAGCCTGATTTCCTGTCTGACTTCATGGTACAAATTGCTTCAATTGCATTTTTGTTCATAACAAATGTTCCCACAGATATTGTCCAAGAATTTCTCAGGAATTTTCAGCTATGGGATAACACTTGCTATTTGAATTGCTATTTTTTCCCTCTGAAAGTATTGCTGCATGAGATTTTTTCAAACTAGATCAGTGATTTTGTTGCCCAGCTTAAGATCTCTTTGAAGGGGCCACATTTTTAGAAGCTGGAGGCTCAGCTATTTTTGCTAAGCAGGGACTTTTCCAAATTCCCTTCTTATGGCCAATTCAGATTACACAGCATCCAAAAATTCTCAGCAGGTTTTTGTACCCATCCCTAGTATTGAAGAGTAAAACATCTTCTATGTTACACCAAGCCTAATTCTAATTCCTACCAAGCTCCTCTTTCAATGTCTGTACATAATATCTTTAAAGTTCTGAAGGAAAGCAATAAGAAAAAACAAAGGACCAAATCTCATTCCTTATTAAACTGAAGATAGCATCTGTCCAGACAGTTCCCTGTCAGTTGTTACTGAAGCTAGAACTACGGCTTAGAGTCCATGGCATGCAATCTTCTCTAATTACAATCATATGTACAATCACTGTGCAGTCCCTGATTATTTCTGACACAGTAGTCAAAATCTGGATTAGGAACCAGATTCTACATTGATTTCAAATTTGTTGGAATGAAATTCATGTGATCCTTTAGAAGCAGGAAGAATTTAGTTACTTCAGGACTTAATTGCCCAGAACTGGGAAAGTTTTGGGCTTTTTTCATCCTGGTATCTGTTTATGCATGTTAAGGAAGGAAAGAAGGTTTTAAAAAGCTCATGAAAACCTACTGGAAAAATGTGTATAAATCAACTTCCTTCAGAGAAAAGCACAGCACCGTCTCCTCAGGCTGAAGAGCCCAGCTCTTTGCACAGAAGTACTGCATGGGGGATTTCAGTGCTGACTCAGTGTGAAAGTCCTGTGCATTCAGCAGTCCAATGAGGAAACGGCAGTTTGGGAAGATATCCCTCAGGCTCAGCCTTTTGAGTAATATGGGCTGTGTTAGATGAAAGATATCTGCAACACCACACTGTATATCAAATGTCTTGATTGCAGTCATTATAAATTACTAATCTGGTGGTTTTTCAGGACACTGAATGGTACCAGTGAAGTCACTCAAATCTACTGCATCCAGGTAAGTTCCTGTGCCCATCAGAAGTGGCTCAGCATTGTACTCTGCAGGCTCAGAACAAATCCCCACATTTGATTTAAAACTCCACTTAATCACTACTTACACACAGTGCATCATCTATGTTTTTCTCTTTTTATTCTTTTTCTCCTAAGGCATTAACAGGGTCTACATTTTATTCCTATAATTGGTATACTTGAATATATCTTCCAGCCAGCACTGCTGTTCAGGCTGCAACTACATTTTCAAAATAGAGAAATCAAGTTTCAAAACAACTAAAGTAAGGACTATAAAAGCATAAGCATTTTTATTTGAGATAATGCATCTCATATGGATTTAGTATGAAATCAGCTGATTGCTACAAGAGTAAAATGATTCACTGTAAGAGGGAGCGGAGGGAAGCTCAGCTGCTCCGTGCTCTGATTGGCAAGGACATGAATCACAGCCTAGCGGGTCAGCAGCAGCCTATGCAAGCTCAGACAGAAAGGTGCACTTCTCATGCCTGGTGTGGTGTCAAAGAATGTGAGCACTACAAGTCTTACACATGAATGTAAATATTTGAACTAGGCAGGCAATCAGGGATTCTTGCTTTTGCAATCATTGTGACAGAAACACAGACAGGGCACAGAACAGACATCGTAGAATCATAGAATCCTTTGAGTTAGAAGGGACTCAAAGGTCATCTAGTCCAACTCTGCTGCAATGAACAGGGGCACTTACACCTAGATCAGGTTGCTCAGAGTCCCATTCATAGAATCATAGAATCACAAGGTTGCAAACGACCTACAAGATCATCCAGTCCAACCATCTCCTCATCACCATTGCCACCACAAGCACTAAACCATATCACACAGCACATCATCCAGACACCTCTTGAACACTGCCAGGAACGGTGACTCCACCACCTTTCTGGGCAGGCTATTCCAGTGCCTGACCACTCTCTGAGAGAAAAAGTTCTTCCTTATGTCTATTCACCCTGACCTTGAATGCTTCCAGGGACGGAGCCTCCACTCCTCTGAGCAACCTGTGCCAGTGCCTCACCAACCTTAATGTGAGAAATTTGTTCCTTATATCCAGTCTAAATCTCCTCTCTTTTAGGCTGAACCAATGTCACCTTGCTCTATCTATCACGAGTCCCCTTCTTTCTTATAACCCGCCTTTAGAAACTGAAAGGCCACTCTCAGGTCTCCCTGGACCCTTCTCTTCTCTAGACTGAACAGCCTCAGCTCTCTCAGCCTGTCCATATAGGAGAGGTGTTCCATCCTTTGGATAATTTGTGTGGCTCTCCTCTGGACGCACTCCAACTTCCTAAAACAATGACACCTAAGGGTGCCAGGCTGCAACACCTCTGCTCAGTACAGAGCCACTTTGGCTTCCATACATGAGTCTTTTCCTGGTCTGTAAAATATATAAGTATATATATGTACGTATACACACACACTTTTGGTCTTGCTGTTGTGTCACAGCACAGAGAGAGATCAGGAGTGTGATACTAGCTCTGCCAGCATGATCTCCTTCCTGGGTTGGGTTACTGGTAGGATTGGTGGTGGGGAGGAATTCAGGCACTTGCTACGAGCCTCCTCCCCACCCTGTGAGCACCCACATGCAGCAGGCTGCAGTCACACTTTCCAACCTGGCCCTAGTCTTGGCCTTGGCCAGGCAGCCCTTCCTCTGCAAGAGGCTTAAATCTCCATTCCCCATCTTGGGAGCACTTGTGATGCCCTTTCTATACCCAGATTAGAGGACATTGTTGCAGTGCATATGAGGCCTCACAGATAAGGCTCTGTATGAGCTCCAGCAGCATCCGAACACAACAGCGTGGCTTTCGCGTCTAGCCTGTGGGATCAGAGTTTATTTCCCCAATGCAGGCAGCTTTGCACTGCCTTCCTGTTAATTAAAGTATTGATTACAATACCTCACTATTTACACGCAAGATTTTGCATGGTCTTGGCCATTCACATGCAAATGAACTTGTAAGCCTTTCTGTGCCCTAAAATCTGCTGATATCAGTCTTCCAATTCTAACTCTACATTGTAGGACATGTGGCTTTCTATAGCTTAGCTTTGATGCCCCCAAGTCATATTATCTCAGTTCCAAGGTTCATTATGATAAATCTTTTGCTGGTTTTAAATCAAAAACTTTAATTGTACTGTACTTATTCAGCTTGGGTTTTGGCTTCTGAAGGCAGCAGTTTTAATTGCATCATTTGTATAGTGGCCCAATATGTTTTGGTGTGAAAAGTGCATTATCACGTTTAATTTTGTATTATTTTTCCCATATGTTTTAGTTACACTAAAACTTCAGACAAGGAGTGATGAGGCTTTGCCACTTCTCTCTCACTCTGTCTTCAGTGTTTTTTAATGAGCTACAACCACATTATTTTCTTTTGTTCTCACCGGTTGGGGTTTCAGAGAGCTGTTTATTTGTAGGGTAATTCTTGTATTTATGTAGAGCAAGGCATTAGACATTTTTATCCTCTACTTATTAACAAGCCAGATGGTACCGGCTGCTACCCACACAATTCCAATTATCAGATGGCAAACTGAAATATACGTGGGGCAAATTAGAAGATGTATATTAAAGAAGCATCGTGGAGAATTAGCTTCTTGGAGATGTTGATTCACAAAGGAGTCCTAGCAATTAGGATGTGAAAGCCTACTGCTGAATATACAGCATTGGCCTGGGGCAAATGTAGCCTCCAAAATTTAAATATTATCTCTCTTTCCCCTGTGGACTGAATACTTTTATTTGTAGTGCAATTCCGTTCTTTCATCCTTTGCATTTTGTGTTCTCTTCAGAGTAAGTTGTAGTTGGTACTACATGTATACTACAAAGGTATTTCAGGAAGATGTAGAAAATCTGAAAATTAACAGGACATTTGTGCATCACCTCTCCTAAAACACTCTCATGTACGTCAGTGATAGAAATAGTCCTAACTCTGAAATACAGGATCCTGCAAAGTATTGCTATTCCAGGTCTCAAATTGACATAGAAATTACAGTTTACATGTGGAATTTTTTCATAAGGAGGGCCTTCAGCTTCAGATTTCAATGGAGGTCTGGTCACACTTAGTATGTTTGTTTTCATGCTCTTCCAAAAACATCTTTAGTAAATTCAGAACCTAGACCATGTCTTTACAAAATGTGAATCCCTACATCAGTGATACATGATAATAATGAAGAATGAATGGCTTAATGAAAGGTTTTATGATATCCAGGAGGCATAACCTCTATAGGAAATATCTATTCCTTTTACCCATTGATTCAAGCTGAAAGCACTAACCTAAACTGAACTGTGGACAAATAGGTGTCTGCAGGTCAGACCAACTGAAGTAATAAGTTACTTAAGCCGATGTAATGGCTTTCTTTAAGTCCTCCCTTGCTCATTTGGGATATTTGTGGCAAATCACTGATGACCTATGTAAGTGGATTTTATTTTGTTATAGTTATAGTTTGAAGCATTTCAGATTTTGTCTGCTTCTTGTTTATAGTATCCAACCAAGTGAAAACCTTCTCTTTCAACAGATAGTGTCAGGACAACTGGGAAAAAGCACTATTCTTGCAGCTCTAGCATCTGCAAACTACAGATTTGGGGGAAGTCTGAAAGCAAATCTGCACGGTTTAAACACCATTTACATTTCAAACAGTTTATTATGTGCAAATAGTGCAAATTCTCACTCCTATTCATGAAGAAGTGAAAGATATAGGCAGACATCTGCCTACCATTTGGTCACATAAGTGCACGAATCCACAACCACAAAGGTGCTGGTGCTTCATCCCTCTCACCTTCCACTTTTGAAATTAGAGGACTAGCAGTGTTCCTTTCATCTTTCTGTCAGCATTAAGCTTGACTAAGATGTGCACTGGCCATTGGGATGCCCTAAGTGAGATACTAAGTGTAAATTGGTGACAAAACCATTAACAAGGTGTTAGGGCATTTAGACAGGGCTTTTATGCCTGGACTGTCAGCAACAAAGCAAAACAAAATTTATTGTCCGGGGCTTGTTCTGTCAACCTTCATTCTAGTCAAAGTGCTAATGACCTTCTTAGTGTTAATGACTCCTCCAAAATGTTAGGCAAAGCAGATCCACACAATTTTCATAGAGATTCAGTCTTTTAAATCAACAAGGCCAAAGTTTGATTTGATTTCTCAGAATAGGAAAGCCAACATTGGTTGAGATGCTTGAAGATCCCTGACATCCAAATTATTGTCAGGCCTGGATTGCAAAGAAGTAGTTCAATAGCTGAACATCTGTGAACCCACTCACTTATAGTTGCTGTTTCACCCACAAGCAGCTGTGGAGTAGACAGGCAAAATTCTCTACATGGTGATAATTACAGTGTGCATTACAAAGGAGGCATAGTCACAAGAGCATGCAATCAGCCTTTCCCGTCCCCCCCCCCCCTTTTTTTTTTTTTTTAAACTCTGGAGCACGGCGACCCTACTAGATCCAAAATGGTTTCTCAGCCAAAATAGAGAAACATTTAGTCAGATCTGAACAAGACTGGAAAAATGACTTCCTGAGAAGGAAACTTTTTCTAAGGTCATTTTTTCCAGTCTCATTTTTGTTTCTGCTGCAATAAAGAACTACTCTAGGCATTCAAACTCTTCCAGAGACTGAAATATCATTGATCTATACAGATCTGCAATTTGCTTTAATATGTTTTTGTTGCTTGTTGCATGTGCCTGTGCTGTCTAGGAAGCACTAACCATTACATTATCTTTCCTTACTGTTGGGTTAGTGGTGAGTTGAGCCCCTTCATCAGAGCTTGTGATCTCTTATATTATTCTTTTTCAGCCTCCTGATCATACATTTTATATAAATTATACATTTTATATAAATATCAGACAGGGAAAAAAGAAATTTTACAGTAACACTTTTCTCTCACCCGAGGCAAGCAACCATGCATAACAGAAAGACTGTGAAGTGGAGCTTAAATGAGATAATAAAGTATTTAATTAATGCATTAGCCTTGCATGTTTGTACAGGACTGTCTTTTCCCTACACTCTGTACCTATGAACTCAACTTCTTAATTGTTAGGAGCTGAAAGGCACTTGCGTGTGAAAATAGTGTCTTCCTTGTGTTAATTCTGACACATTAGACTTGTGGTTTAAAGGTCTAGTTTTGGAATTGGAGTGGGCTGGAGTGACATTTTAGGGGCCACACTCTGTCCACACAGCCAGGGAACACAGCCCCACCATAGGGAAACCCAGCAGCCTGTACTGTGGTGGGCCCTTATTCTAAGAGGGCTATACTCTGTTATCACTAGGGTTTCTGGTACAGAAGTTACAACACAACAAAAACATCAAACAATATTATTTTTTTTTTCTAAGCAGTAGTTCTGCTTGTGTACTTACATGGCATTAGTGGCAGAGAGAACAGAGATTTACCCACTGCAGGTCTTGTTTTTGCAACTGAATTATTCAGTAACTGCATCTTGTTCATTATGTACACAGATTCCAAAATTTTACAAATTTTTCTCCTAGGGAAGATACAAGGCACAGCAAGATTTGTCAGGAAAGAAAAAAATGATAGGTCACTCTATGAAAGCAAACCAGCTGTCAAGGTTTTGCTTGTTCCCTTAATAGGTAGCTGTAGAAAAGCATTGTTTGGATAGAATGATTGCAAATGTGGGGTTCTGGCATGGCACTATGTGCACCAGAGGAAAATTAGGGAAAGGCAGATTTAATTTAAAGGAAGAAGTACTTTAAAGGAAAACTCATTGGAAGAAAGGGGAGTTGGATCTGCAGAGTGGTAATGGACAGATAGGAGGAATGGGCTGGGTGTGGACTCTGGAGAACTGGTTCTTACTGAACTTAAACACAAATTTCTGACATAACCAGTAAAGGGGCACACAAGCAGCAGGCACCACTGACAGTACTTGTCCCCTCTCCCTCCACTGGGAGACAGACAGAACTTCACTGCCCAGGTTTGACACAGCTGATAACACCCAGCTTGTAGGCTATGTAAGCACTTGGCAAAACACCAGCAAAGGTGGTGAAGGATCTGGAGGGCAAGGTGTATGAGAAGCAGCTGAAGTTTGTCCAGCCCAGAGCAAAGGAGCTGAGGAGAGGCCTCATGGTAGCTGCAGCTCCTTACAGGGAGCAGAGGGGCAGCGCTGAGCTCTGCTCTCTGTGATGGTGACAGGACCAGAGGGAACGGCATGGAGCTGCATCAGGGAAGGGGCAGCTGGAGGTTAGGGAAAGGGTCTGCACCAGAGAGAGGTCAGGTCCTGGAACAGGTTCCTCAGAGTAGTGGTCCTAGGCCCAAGCTGCCACAGAGTTCAAGTGTGCTTGGGAAACACTTTCAAACATAGGGTTTGATTTTGGGTGGTCCTGTGTATAGCCAAGAGTTGGACTTGATGATCCTTGTGGGTTCCTTCCAATTTGGCACATTGTGTAGTTTTCTGTGCTGGTGGGAGCCAAGCATGGTCATGCTGATGACCCTATGAGAGCTGCTCTGAAGACCATTGCCAACTCAGCTCCTGTGCCTGTACCAAAATGCAACTGCAACCTCTGCAAGCAAGGCCAGTGCTGAGCTCTGGTGTGGTGCTTTCTGAAGTTGCGATACAAGAGCACTGCTGCTCTGTGCAGTAGCTGGCATCACAGCTCCTCTTCCCAGGCCCAATGAAGATGAGCAGGAAGCATCCACACAAATTGGTGCATCCACTTTAATAATTCATGTATTTTTGCTCTCTTCTATAGTTAATGAACCTCCCCCACTCTCACCCTCACTCTCTCCCTCTCCCATTCAGTCAGTTTGTTGTCGTTTCATGTATCTAATCCATCTGTCACTCGATTATAGCTATCGAGCACCTGTTATGGATTTCTAGAGTTTCATTCAAGCTGTTGACAAGTTATTCACAAATTGGCCCTTGTCATACTGTCATCGTGTGGAGTGCACTTTAGTGAATTCTTTTGGGTACACAAAATAATGAACAGAAGACAGCAAGGCCTGTGAATTAAGCAGTCTCACGTTCCCAATATTCAAAGAATAACTAACAGATTGGAAGTTTCTTGTTGGTGATATATTTTTCAAGCCCTTTTCTTAAAATATTTTGTCTTATCCATCCAGCCCCTTTCGCATCAACAGTCACAACACAACTCGCTTGAGCTGTTGGGGCAAGCTATGCTGACAACACCGCCTCATTTTCCAAAGCCCATGCTACAGCTGTGACATGTTGATTCCTGCTTCCTCTGTGCAATTCTCGCTGCTGACTGCGTTGCACAGCAGAGACAGCAGAAGGCTGGCTGGCCCTCCTGGGATGTGAAGCTCCTTTCCTTGGGGAGCTATGCCCTGGGGTACGTCGAGCAGGATCTGTGTGACAAAGATGGTTATCTGAGAATGAAACACCTCTTGAAGAAAGTAGGCTTTTAAGAAAAGTTAAAAGCAGGTTAGACCATGTCTGGAAAATCCTCATTGTTCCTTCAAAAATCTCAGTACCAGAAGTCATAGAAATTAACAGTTTTTCATGCAGTATCCAATTCTGCTTCCACACTGTTGCTATTACTGCTTAGGCTTTTCTTTCTGCACCACACACACCTCTGGGCTTCTGCCTGTGCTCTGCTGCCATTCTCCAAATGCTCTTGACAGTGCAGATGGGTTTTGAGAGTGCAGTCAGGCCCTTAAAAGTCATACATTACCAGGATAACATGAGTTAAATAAGAACTCTACAATATCTCCACAGAGCAATGTGTTGGTGGTAAAGAATAATGCATTTGCCAATAAAGACAAAGTGACTGATTTGTTTTCAGCTGCAGAATGAGCTATTTATGTGCAACTTGAATGGAAATAAGTAAATGTAGTATATGCTTACTGTATATTTAAATCTATTTTTCATCAATAAACATATGAACATTTTTTCTAGGGAAGTCTGTGAATCCTTTGAGTAACATTAGAGCTTCAATGTTTTGATTTTGAAGGGCAGAAACTGAAATTTAGCTACTGTCTAGTCCTGATGGGGTGTTAATAAACCATCAGAAAATTATCTGGCAATTGCAAAGAGGCTAAGCAACTTCTGGTGACACTGTTAGCTTTCTTGCTGTTTAGGATTTCGGCATTGTAGGATGTTTTTTCCTTTGTGGTTTCCCATGGGTTACAGCCATGCAGTTACTGCTTCTATAGACCAATAGGTGGCAGGACTCCAAAGCAAACAGACAGCGATACGATGGTCCGTCTCAACAGAGCCTGACATGCAATGTGCATCTGCCTCAACAGCATAAGCCACGATGAAGAGTTAACTCAGAAGGAAGACAAGTTCTTTTTCAGGGTTTTTGAACGTGTTTATAACTACTCGATATTCAGTCTGCGAACTGCAGTTCAGATGCTCACAGAAAATAAATACAAACCAAATAAAATGAAGTTTCAGGGGAGTTAAGGGCCATTTGTAAAGAATTTTTGGATTCTGAGGCTGCAGATAACCACCCGTGTCTTCTAAAGCTTGCAAGAGTCACATTCCTGGAAATACTTAGAAACCTGTTTTTTAACCCGCTTATACTGACATGATGCTAATCACATTTTGGATTTTCAATGTGAGTAGGTTATGATAATAAATTCCGTTTTTCAAAAACAATTTGTTTCCTTCAAGCAAGATCATAAGGCCACATTAAGCACCTGAAGAGGCTTCACTGAGAGTTCTAAAACCACATCACAGTGAAAACATCAGTACAACTCAGCAACAATATTTTCCTACATACTGATATTTGAGGCTTTCAAACTATTTTTAGTCACTGCTTCAACAGCGCAGTAAAGGTTCTAAATCCTGCCTTAAATGAAGGTCCTGCAAGCCCTGATGCTGGGGTACTGAACTGAGTACCAAAAGATCCCTTTCATCTGTGGCTTACCTATCCAATAGTGCCCTCAGTATGCTTGAAGCATGCTGATTCCTAGAAAAATAAATTAGAAAAGAAATTCCATTGCTGCTGGATGGAAGGAAAGCCCAGTACCAGGCTATATGATGGCTGAGGGAGCTGAAGAAAAAGCTCAGCAGAGATGGCCTTTAAGTCAGACAGAGGTTTTGACAACTGGGGCATGGGCTGCCTAAAGAGCTGTCTTAGCTGCCGTGTCTGCATCCAGCAGAGCTTGCAGCCAAGGAGCTGGAGTGAGGGGAGCCACCTCAACTGGCATAACATCAGTTGCTTGGACACATAAGCCCCATTCTTCAGTCTCATACTGTTGGCTAATTGAGGCAGGTCCCTGCTCAGCTGTTTGCTTTAAAAAGCTGAAAATCTCTTTCTTATGAGCTTAAAACTCCTGTCCAGGGATCCCAAGCTGTGCTCAGGCAAGTTGGTGCTGGAATTCCAGGTTGTACTGCAATCCTCTGCCAAGCAGAGCTGAAAACCATCCCTGTAAATCCCTTCAAATCCTAAATCTTGTTGGATGCAATGAGACTAGGCTTGGGGGGCTTAAATCACTTTTGAAAATGATGTGGGATCCTAAGACACTGATGTATCCTTGAAATATTTTCCCCTTGCTCTTAAAAAGGGGGTTGCTGGAAAAGGATTTTCTTCCAAAGAAGTATTGCTAACTTTGGGAAATTATTTCTGAAGTGTGCATAAATAGAAATTATTCACAGAAAGAAGGGTATTACCATCTGTCTAAATAAATAAGAGGCAAAAAACAGGACCACAATCATATTTCTGTTTGGGCTTTTCCCATGAATCATGTTCAAATGAATAGGTCTTCATTGGATTTATTAAGAAAAAAAAGAAACAGAAACAAAAACAAAAACACACAAGTAGTATGTTCTTTCTGATATTTTTGAGCGTATAAAAACTACAGATTTTCTAAATGTATAATGAGAATTTTCTGGCCCTTACATTTTTGTTATGGGTGTTCCTTCCTATCCTTCCTACTCTGAGATGATTCATGGAGTGAATAGCTTTCTGAAAAAGAAGAGAATATCCTTTCCAGAAGTAGTTGTTGAAGATCATTGACACAATCAAATATGTTTGGGTTAGATTCAGGCATTGGCTACATCCCTGAAAGGTCAAGTATCATACAGTTGAAGTTATTTCATTTATAACACGCAGCTGCAGCAGGGTTGGAGGCTGAGCAAAACGCTTTGCCTTACTATTGCTTATTTGCTTGCTCTCTTGAGCAAAAGCAACCTTTCCATGTTTATACACCTCCTTTGAATTCCTTTCTTCTAAGCAGTTCTCAAATGCTTAAAAACTGGGTGCTTTCTTAAAATTTTTCGCTCTTTGTATGTCTATGTGAGTATCCTATGTGCATTGTCATCTCTAGCATGCCCCAAACTCTCCATCCAAACTTATACCTCTCTTCCCAGTTTTATGGTGCCTATACCCCTTGACAATATCTCTTTTTGATGCTTTAGAAAAGCTGTCACAGCCAAAGCCATGCTCTCTGTAGTCCACATGTCTCATTAATGCCAACCAGAGGTGCTTCTTGTCAGGGGAATCTGTGGAAAGGTTGGTAGTACAAAGCAGGAGGAAGTGTGAACCAGTAGAAAGAAAACAATAGAAAAAAATTTTAGGTATTCTCCTGGTCTGAAAATTTACTTCTTCTTCCCTGTACATTACCTCTAAGAATATTGGTCTAAGTTTTCTCTTCAGTATAAACAGGTAATTGTGGGGCTGGGGTGGTTTTATTACTGGCAGTTGTGCTCTTTCCCTCTTGACAAGTATAATCTCCTGCCATGTTTTGTTCCATTTGCTTCTCTTAATGCTAAAGAGATGCTCAGTTTCATAAAAGCTGACATGCCCTGAGAAACTATGTGTACCCTTTGTTTTACAAAGCCTGAGCCTTCTTCTGAAGGCATGAAGTAGATGTTTGATTTTGCACAGAACAAAGGCTTCCAGATTTCTTGTTAGGGAATACCTGTGAGAGAAAAAAAAAAAAATCCTACTTCCTTTTGACATGCACTGCAAAATTGCCTGAGTTACTGAGAAATATCTTATGTGTACAAAGAAATGTGATGTGTCATGGGTTTGTTTTTTTTTTTTTTTGTTTGTTTGTTATTTTTCTTTAGGGATTAGCAAAGAGAAATCTTTATTTTTGATACTGTTCCCTCCCTTGAGCCCAGAGAAAAAAAAACAAAACTCCAGATTCTATCCATGTAAAGGTTCTAAAACACAAATGAATATGTGTATGTGTGGTGGTTTTTTTTCTAGTTAATGGACTAAATTTAAAGCTTGCGTTAAGTAATTGCTAGTGCCTGTGTAGACTCATAAGTGCCTATGAAAATAATAAAAATCTTCTTAGTTCTGGTGAACACTGAAATAACAGTTTGCTGTGGTACTTATTTTATTCTCTTTCATTCCGCTATCAACTGCAGACTTAGCTGGAGAGGTTCATAAAGCAAAATGTAGCAGCTGAGGATTAGTACTACTTTTTGTGCAGATAGCAGGATGGATCTCTGCTTACAAATATATATGCATGTGCATATACTATTTGAGCAACAATTGTACATATGTTATACACATATATATGTATACATGTATATATATATTAATTTATTTCCTTGATTTATAAAAATGCATACATATATAACTACAGAGATAAATAAAATTATCAATTGTATCAATTATAGCATAGTAACTGTAAACAGCTGCACAAGTAGGACCTGAACAGCATGGAAAAATCTTAGCCCTTTTGTCTTTGAGTGTATGACCAATACCAAAACCCACACAAGAATGATGAATCAGGCTTATCAGATGAATTTTTGACTCATTAGTGGGCCACGTAAATAAAAATTTGGTGTCACTTATAGCTACCGCATGAAGTTTTTTTATTCTAACTCAGTTGCATGAGAACACAACATTAAAATCACTCAGGTAATGGTAAGATTTTCTTTCAGTGACTTCTCATATGAAAAATTTGCATTTCTGAATACAACCCTTTGCAAAAGGCTTTTGTTATATGTGTGTGTGACCTTTCGGCACAAATAGGGTGAGCTGCCATTAAAGGTTTTTTAGGACCTTAATGGTGAGTGCAATTTTTCTTACTTTAATTTTCATGCTACTTTGCTTTTGACTATGCACCAGGGATATTTTCAGATTATTGATGACTGCACCATCTGGTTCTACTCTATTAATACCATTATAACAGAGTTTTCAAAACTCTTCCCCCTTCAGTTCAAACCTTTAGGCAACATTTCCATTCCATAGTTATGGCAGGTACTCCAGAGTGAATGACCTTGGTTGTATTACATACGAACAGTATTTGCATGTGTCGTTAGCAGTATTTCTGCCTATACTTTCTTACACTTGGGAATATAGGACCTTGAGGTAAGAGAATGGAGATAGATTTCAAGGTTAATTATTTCATGTTGACAACATATGAAACCATGTGGGTTTTGCTGAGTGCAGAAATGTGATGGTTGGGAGTTTAGTGGCAATGATATTGTTGAGGTTTCACCCACAGGCAGCTCAGTGCCGCACAGTTGTTCACTCAAGAATTGGAAAAAAAAAAACAAAAAACCAATGAAGTAGAACTTGTGGTTTGAGAGAAAAACTATTTACTATGACAGAAAATGAAGAGAAAATGAAAACAATAATAGTAATAATAATAGCATGTATTTACAAAACAAGTGATGCACAATGCAATTGCTCACCACCCATTGACCAGTGCCCAGCCAGAGCCACGAGCAGCTGATCTGGACCCTCCACTCCAGACAACTCCTAACAGTTTTTAAAGTTTTTTCACATTATGTCATATGGTACTGAATATCCTTTTGGCCATTTTAGATCAGGTGTCCTGGTTCTGTCCCCTCCCAGCTCCTTGTGCACACCTCCAGCCTCTCTCACTGGCAAGGCAGTACAAGAAGCTGAAACATCCTCAGCTCTGTATGGCACCTCTCAGCAACATCCAAAACATCGGTATGTTATCAACATCATTTTTCTCCCAAAGCCAAAACAAAGCATCATACCAACAACTATGAAGAAAATCAACTCCATCCCAGCTGAAGCCAGGACAGACATGATCCAAGGGCATGTCAGTTATCTTGCCCAAATCAGTTATCTTGTACCAAAGCTATGAGTGGAAGTTCACCATTTGATTCATTGGTGGAGCTGGACATGGAGTGTATGGGAACTGCTGAGTCACGGCCTGAACCTCTGATTGATCACCTGAGGTGAGCCATGAGTCAGCCAGAGGAGCACAGCTGAAGGCAATTCACCTGTGCTGCCGGAAGGGATGGAGCCAGGCTCCACCCCTCCTAGACCTATTTAAGAGCTGGCTACCAGTAGGGAAGGTTCTCATCTGGAGATCCCTCCTTCTGGTGTTTTGTGGTGAGCCTAACTAAGGGTAAGCCTTCCATTTATTCTCTTTTGTTATCATAATCTACTTTGCCTAACTCTCTTGTTTATTTTGTGATTGTAACATCTTGATATCCATTGGTTATATATGGAGAAATTCTCTTTTGTGTGTGTATGTGGAAGACTTTCTTTTTAGCTTCTAATAGGTTGATCAGAAAGCGTGTAGAGTTTGGCTGCTCGGGTTTTCTTCAAACTTTTCCTCAATGCCATCCTGAGAGAAGGATTCAAATATCACTATGTTCACTGCTTTTCTTTTAATACCAGCTTTGGCTGACCTACCTGCTTAGTCTTTGAGGTTTTGCTATGTTACATGCTGTTTCCAGTGCTACTATCATTAAAAAAAAAAAAAAAGTAATTCACAGAATTCATAAGAAACTTGGATAAAACTTTTGGTGATCTAAGTAGGCTACTTCCTTTACTTTCTTTCCAGTGGCAATAATGCAACAGGTGCATTTAACCATAGTTAAATACCACAGTACCATATACTCCTTGGTTCTGTGATGTTTTATTGACTTTTCCTGACAATTAGTTCTTGAAAGTAAAAATTTGTTCATATAAAAAGTTTTTACAATGTGGTGCTGAGTATCTGTGAATGTAAAACCAAAAGGTGTTTAGAGCTAGAGAAAGTGAGTTGCAAATAGTGAATGTTCTGATTCTGTTGCTGCACATATGCTAAAGAGTATTTGAAAAAAAAAAGCAAGAAAAAAAACCTATTTTGTTTCTGTGAAATTCATGAAGAGAGAAAATGATTAATTAAAATATTAAATGTGCCATGAAAACTTTGCCAGACTGAACTCTGACCAAACAAAAATTGTGCAGTGATATTATATCACCCGCATATATATGTATGTGAAGTTATCCAGAGATATAGCTAGCAACCTCTGTAAGAGTGGTGTCAGCAGGACTTGAAATAAGGACATTTCTACTGTGCAAGCTGTAGAATGAAGTCTTTTATCTGGGAACAGGAGGAAGCTTTGCAAACTTCTATGTAGCCACAGCAGAGAAACAGTTGGCTAGAAACCTAGTATGCTGTCTTTGTGTAGGTTACAAACCCCTGACTATAATTCTTATGGAAATTATTTTTATCTCCTTCAGAGGGAAATTGTTTTGGAAACTCCCTGTGGTTTTCTCACACAGTTGGTTCATTGCATGGATTACTCCTGTAGTGTTTTGGGCTCTGAGACTCTAAACTGAGCTGTGATTCTATATCTATCTGCATTTCTTTCTTTCACTGCTTTTTTTATTTCTCCAACCCACATTTTTCCCCACTGGGAACTAAATTGTTTCATATTTTTCATTTGAAGCTAAGGCTCCTTAAATGACTGCTATTGAGTTTTTCCAAATCAGGTTCCATTAGCAGAACAAAAATGAAAACAATTCCTGCTGTGACAAACCTTAAGAAATGGGTTGTGTAATGAAACAAGAGAATGGATGATTGACAGTCAAGAATTCAGTTGGCTTTAGCCCATTTAACACAGCCAGGATGCATATGAAAAAAAAATCAGGAGCAAATTGACTTCCCTGTCTTTCTCAGCATTATCAAACTATCAGTTTTCTGTACCAAGGTAAATTATAAAATCATGTTTAGGGTCTTTGATAGTATATGCTTCTGACCATGAAACAAAAATGGCTAATATTCTTTCTTGGAGTTTAAATACCAAAATGAACTTCAAATCTACTATTGCCAGTTTGGTGATTACAGACTAGGGCACAATCGATAACAGGGAAGGGAGAAGAATTATTATGGGTATGGGAAAAAGCACTAGGAATAGTAGACTACTAGAGTAGTACTGTCATAGCAGAATAGGAGGAATGGTAAAGGTGCCCAAGAATTTCTGCAAAAAAAAAAAAAGCTGCATGGTGCCAGCTGGGCTCTTTAGCTCTGGCTTGCTGCCAGGGTTCAGAACATCAGAGGGGCCCTGCAGAGCCACTTTGGCACATGGCTCCTGTAGCAGCCAGTGCTTTATGTGCAGAAGAAGGCTGACAGGTGTTGCTGAAGCACAGCACCTGCACAAGGAACAATCGCGTACTTCCCTGAACTTGACCTCACAGAACATGTATCATGATGGACTGCGGTGCTAATGTGAATGAAAGGCTGTTCAGGCTTGTGGGAGTTAGGCAGTTAGGATCACATCACACAATTTGCTCTGTGACCTCTGGTATCTGCACGTGGCTTTCTATAGCTCCAACAGGTTCTGCATGTCTTCCTCGGATATTCACTTACCCAGATCATCTAGGCTGTAAAGCACGTGGAGAAACATTAGTTCTGTGAGTTATCAGTATAGGTCTACTGCAGACACAGATAGTAAACCTGGATGGACCATGTCTTTAAATGTGAAATGTGTGAAATGGTAAGAACACCTTATCAGTGTGCTGCTTTTTATATGAATGTGTCAGGAACATCACTGCAGATGTTCTGGGGTTCAAAAAAACTATCAATTTTTAAACAGATCTGAATTCTTAGATTAAAACTTGTGATTTTATGGAAGTCTGCCTTAAATAGTCACTTAAAACAAGTGGGTAGCAGTGGCTACTAGGTAACTGAAAAGAGTTGTCTGGACTTTCATAAAGTCCATAGCCCTTTAAACTAATATATAATCTGTTAAAATGACCCACAAAATAGTGTGTAGGATTTTTCAAGGAAGTACTTGATAATTTTTTTTGTAGATAAGAATACAGTACTGCTAGTGGAGATTAGCAGTTGAATAGGAAAGAAATTATATCTGGAAGGGGCACAGATTTGTCAGTCCTGAAGGCTTCTAGAAAGGGTTCACTGTCAGTACTAAATATCTGTCCTAAAGCATGTTCTTATGGGATCTCTGGGTATGCAATCATAGATCCACTCAGCTTTCCTAGGCACTGAACGCTTACTTAAAATGGACATAGAGATAGGAGGAGAAGAAAGCTGGCAGGATTTCATAGAACAAGGCCCCTTTTTTTTGACCCTAGTGTAAGCTATTATCTGCCATGCTTTGAGTGCTGGATCCTAGCATTCAGAATCAGCCCTTCATTACCTCTTAACTTGTCTGGAGCACAAACCTTATGAGGAGCGGCTGAGGGAGCTGGGATTGTTTAGTCTGGAGAAGAGGAGGCTCAGGGGAGACCTCATTGCACTCTGCAACTTCCTGAAGGGAGGTTGTGGTGTAAAAGGGTCTGGCCCCTTCTCCCAGGCAAATAGTAGGACCAGAGGAAACGGCCAGAAGTTATACCAGAGGAGGTTTAGGTTGGACATTAGGAGAAACTTCTTCTCTCAGAGAGTGGTCAGGCACTGGAATGGCTGCCCAGGGAGGTGGTGGAATCACCTTCCCTGGCAGTGTTCAAGAGGTGTCTGGATGAGGAGCTATGAGAGATGGTTTAGTGCTTGTGGTACTAATAGGAATGGGAGGGTGGTTGGACTAGATGATCTCGCAGGTCATTTCCAACTTTGTGATTCTGTGAAGAGAGAAGTTGTCTGACCTGCACTGAAAATTCCATTTTCTGATTTTTGGTAATTTTTTATTTTGGAATAAGAAGTGATTTTTTTTTTTTTTTAAGCTTCATCCTGCATGCTTTTGGCTAGAGGAAGGATCAAAAGATTTTGACCTGAGGAAAGATGAATGGTGTTGCTATTTGGTGAGCTGGTGTAGATGGCACTTATGTGGTTTTGTTAGCACTCGGCATGTTTTGTGTTGATAGGACTTTTTGGATAGCTCTTGTCTCAGATAACTGGCCCATAAGATTTCCATCTTGAAAACAAAAACGTTCACATCTCTCCTCATACCCCTGGAAATATTACTGCATTGATTAAAAAAAATAATAAAATAGAAGGCCACAGAAAACTGAGCTGCCAGTAGCACCACATATTCTTCTCAATCTGGAGGATGCAACCTTAAAGAAAACTGCAGCACTTCTTTCTCAACCACCTATGCTAGCCTGACAGGAAACAGGACCAGTAATCAAAGGTAGGACTACAAAAGGAAAATATGTGGGAACCACCAACCTAGATTATTAAAATACTTCACTTTTTCCCTTATAATTGTATAGATATACCTTAAATTCAGCCTTAGAACCTTCTAGTTTGATAGCCAAATACTATAAGGGAGAAGACTTAAGAGTATCTTATAAAGTATTGTATTAATCTGTAAGCGTAACCATAAACAATGTATATTTCCATTTACCACTTCTAGCATTTCTTGGGTCATGCTAGAGAGTGTTACTTCTCTTTAAGCCCTAATATTTCATACATCTCTTTTTCAAGGTTAATTTATATTGCCAGATGGACACATGCAGCCCTTGATTACAACAACAGTGTATTATTCATACAATTGGACTACTACTGTTCTTCTCAGGGAAGTACTCCACAATCTAATGGCACTACTAAAAACTATTCCATAAACAGCCCCTCTATTGATTGCTCCATTTCACTGCAACAAGCTTCATAAAGAATTCTTCTGTCTTTAATTGCCATTTAAACTTTTATAACAATACTAATTTTTGTCAGGCAACTGTACCCACTAGAGTCTTCAACATAAATTATAAGAGAATTAGGAAGTAATTTAAAGGAAAGTCTAACCAAAAGGGAGGAAATTGTTGTTCTTATTAGCCCAATGTCATTCAGCTGGTACTTTGATACCTGCAGCAAGAATGGAGGAAAAAATTTTGTCCTGAGCATGCAGTGCCGGTGGTTCTTCATAAAGGAGGTATGTGGAACCACCTGCGTGCTTTGACCTCTGAGCTTTGGCACTGCTTTTGCCGCTTCCTCCTATATTCCCACATCGGTATGTTTTACTGTTTGTTTGGGTTTTTGTAGGTTGTGGGGGAACATCTTGTATGCAAGACTTTTTTCTCAAAAACCCAAATTAGTTAGGGTGAAGTGGAATCAAGCTTATTGTTTGGATCTTAATAATAATCTAGACAGGAGACAGCCATTGAACTGCACAGGTAGAAGTGTTGCTTGGCAGTAGAAGCAGAGCAGGACTTGCCTTGAAAACTTCCTAGTCAAACAGGTTTGCAGCTATCTGTCATAAATATCTCCAGGATTAGAGAGGACTGTTTTAGGTATCAATTTGGGATTTGGGAACCTTGAATTCTAACCAAGTCCTTCTGGAGGATTTCCTAAACCCCACAGCAGATATTTATTTCAACTAATTACAGACAATCTGTTTTGGAAAAAGAGTATTAGTGCAGGACTGAAATGTAGTAGAAGTCACATCTGAGTGTCTGTGAAATATGCCCCTTTCTATATCATGAATTTGGTCTCATTATTTTAAAAGAAACCTGAAGTCACCCAGTAACTTTCAAAACCCACAGAAATATAGCTTCTGGCAGTCAGCATCTTGTCTTTTTTTTTTTTCTAAAGGTTTTTTTTTCTGCTAATAAATATTAGCTCGCTGAATGAAAACAAGGCAAACATAAGAATGCCTCTACTTCAAGTGATTAGAGCAATCAGGCATGTCCTGAAACCTCCAGACTGCAGCATAGGATCTACAAAAAGCCCATCCAATGGAAATGAAGATGTTAGCCTAATCTGTGATATTACCCACATCACACTTGGTGCTTCTTCACAGGTATGCCTGCAAAGAAGATCCAAACTGGTACTGTTTTTACAAGTCTCCACTCCACCAAGTTAGAAAAAAAATATTGTGGGGAAAAAAAAAAAAGCCTAAAATACTATATGTTCTTGAAAAAGAAGAAAAAAAGGCTATTAGGAATTAACTTTCACACTACTAGTATAAATAAGGAAAGAGATCTAGAATTCCAGAGTAGTGTTTTATTTTTGTGTGCATATTTCATGCAATGTCTAACAATTATTAAGGATAACAGTTGAATACAGCTGCCTAATAATAAATAAGGACTGAATTTTACAGAATCTTTACAAATTTCATCAGATTGTGTATTATAATACTTAACATGAAATCCTCTCCAACTGAGATGATTTATAAGCACAAATAACTACTCTGAAGGAAGCGAAGCAATGAAGTTTAATGCAGCACATCTAAGAATACAATTATTTTCTCAGGCAAAAAAAAAAGAGTGCTTCCTGCTAAAGAAACTAAGAGCTTCTAATTATCATTAAGATAACAGCATACCATATACTACAAGTAGAGATAAAATATGCAAACTTGTGATGATGAACTATAATTTTATGCTTGGGGAATAAATGCTAACATGTCACTGGAGAAAGTCACAAAGAGAAATTTAAAAAATTAAAGCTTTAAGTTATGTCCAAAGATGTCAGCTTGTTTGTTCTTTTTAGTGCTCTCTGTAGCCAGAAATGAACTTTGTAAGCATGATGTAAGAATTACTCATCTAGAATAAGACATCAGAATCTCCTTTTTCTCTCCAGATTTCCTCCTGATTCTCCTGTCTTTAATAAACTAAATAGGCACAGAATTATTCCGTGATGAAGGGATTCAAATGTTTATAAAAAGAAATTATGAAATATCTATAAGCTGTAGTTCTATGCAATGGTATATTTAGTTTATTTTGATCAATGAAAGGTGTCCTCACTTTAGAAGTACAGTGCTAATACGCTAAAAGCATTCATTTTTTTGAGTAGCCAAGGATGGATAAAGACATTATACCACCAGACAGCAGAATTTGCTCTGATCTGCTAAGTCCATCAACAGAAGTTGTATAGAGGTTGCCTTCTTACCTTTAATACAGATCCTCAATCTCTCTCTTTTAAAAATATCCTGAAAATAACCTTCAACTTCTTTAAAACATAAAGCTTTGGCATTTTGGAGAAACTGTAATGAGCCAATAAACCCAATTTGGAGACTGGTTAGTATCACATAAATTAATTTCCCTGTTAAATGATCAGAGTCACATCCACCTTTTTCACTACCATCTGCCTCACAACAAAGTTGGCACTGTACTCCTTTGAGAGGTGGACTGTAAAAGTGTCGTTTAGAAAAGGCTTATTAACAAAATCCTTCCTAAGTTCCAATTTTCCTGTTCCAGAGTAATGATCACAGACAGCACATATATACCGTTAGCAGGAAGCACTCAAATGTCCATATGGCGTGAAGAGGAAAAAAAGAAAGCTTAGTAAATAGAACGCGTGTATGGCTCTGTACAAATATTCATCTCTTTTTTCTTTTTTTTTTTTTTTTTTTTAATTTGCCTAGGTATTTGATCACAATGACTCTGCTAGTTTTTAGTTGTGTCTATGAAATACAGCACCTGACAGCTGGAGCATTCTTGCCTCTGGATCACAAATCAAGCATTTTGCTACACCTATAAAATGGCGCTGGAACAAGCCACTTCTCCTCAGCTTGCTCTTATTTTTTTCCACTCTGTCACCATTCTGATATGTGACAGACATTTAAGGTAGCACCCTTGCCTGTTTCATTTTATTCCCCAGCACAGACAGGTACTTGCCAACACTCTGAGAGAGTCTGATGGTGAGGAACATGCAGGGAAACAAATGCATGCTCTGACTCTATGCACAAAGTCTTTGCTACTTCCAAAATTCTCATTTCTAATTTCTTAATTTCCAGGAGCATTCCTCATCATAACAAACCAAAGCTCCAAGAGGGCCTTCCCTAACTGTCTGATGGACACTGCCCAGTTTCACTATGGGTAGATATCCTCCAGCCCTGAGGAGGAGGTGATGTTCAAGTGTGGATGAGGTCTGCAATCCTTTAGAAGTTGCTATTGGGAAATGACAGGGGACAGCCACAATGTAGCTGCTTTGTGGCAGTGGCAAGATGCTGCTGGATACTCGGGCTTTGGCTGGAAATGCTCCTCTCCTGCTGGGACCACAGAACACCACCTGAATCAACAGAGTGAGCTGCGCCAGTGCTCTCACGAAGATTCCTTCAGATGATGCATGTAGGACAAAGAGCTCCCTGAAACCTGTTTGAATCATAGAATCATATAACTGTTTGAGTTGGAAGGGACCCTGAGAGGTCATCTATTTTTATTTTTCACTCAGAGTGTGGTGATGCACTGGAACAGGTTACCCAGCGTGGTTGTGGATGCCCCATCCCTGGAAGCATTCAAGGCCAGGCTGAATCTGGCTCTGGGCAGAGCTTGGTCTAGTGGTTGGTGGCCCTGTCCATGGCAGGATTGAAACTAGATGATCTTTGAGGTCCTTTTCAACCCCTGCCATTCTGTGATTCTATGACTCCATGATTCTGTTATTCTGTGATTCTATTATCTAGTCCAACCACCCTGCAATGAACAGGGACCTGCAGCTACATCAGGTTGCTCAGAGCCCCATCCAGCCTGACATCGAGTGTCTCCAGGGAAGAGGCATCCACCACCTCTGGGCAACCTGTTCCAGTGCCTTGCCACCCTTATTATAAAAAACTTCTTTCTTATGTCCAGTCCAAATCTCCCTTCTTTTAGTTTGAAACTACTTTTTCTATCACAGCAGACCCTGCTAAAGATTCTGTCCCCTTCTTTCTTATAGACCCCCTTTAAATACTGAAAGGCTGCTCTCAGCTCTCCCCAGAACCTTCTCTTCTCTAGGCTGAACAGCCCCAGCTCTTTCAGATTGTTCTCATAGGAGAAGTGTTCCATCCTTTGGATCATTTTGTGGCCCTCCTCTGGACGCCCTCAAACATGTCCATGTCACTCCTGTATTGAGGACTCCACATCTGGATGCAGTACACCTGATGAGGTCTCACCAGTGCAGAGCAGACCTGCTGGCTTTGCTTCTTTTGCTGCAGCTCAGGACATGGTTTGCTTTCAGGGCTGTGAGAGCATATGACTGGCTCATGTCCGTCTTGCCATCCCCCAAGTCCTTTTCAGCAGGGCTGTGCTCTGTCCTTACATCTCTCATCTTGTACTGGCAGTGGAGGCTGTCATGACCCCAGTGCAAGACCTTGCACTTGGCTTTGCAGAACCTCTTGAGGTTCTCCTGTGCTCACTGTTTGAGCCTGTCTAGGTCTCTGTCATTGGCTTTCTCATGCCCTATTTCTCGTTTGGGTTTGTCTGCTATTTCCTGTCTGTTTTCTTTCCCTCATCAGTTCAGCAGTTTTACTTACTCTGTGAGCAATGTGAAGCAAGCTGTCTTTGTGGTTTGCTATGAAAACTAGCTTAGTTTAGCTAGTTTTGCTTACCAATTGTTTCAAAGAACAAAAACCTCTGAATGTGGTTTCTAGATTCAGATTTAGAAACATCATTCTTAATTTCTTTTTAATAGGTTGTGGGTGAAGATACATAGATACTAAGATGTTCTTTTTGTTGAGAAGCCTGTCGTGAAGTTAGCAAAGTTTTAAATTCAGTTAGGGTCCATGATACTGTGCTCCCCTCCTGCCTCGACATCTTCCTTCAGGCTGGCAGTTATTCCCAAGGCCTTGCTCGTGCGGACAGTGAGGTGCCAGAGACTGCTCACGACTGATGACAATCAATGTTTCTCTGAGATAGATAATGACTACAGCACAGTTTCAAACTGAGCATTTAAAGAAATGGTAGCTGATACCTGGTTCAACAGTGCCAGTTGATCATGCGCTAAATATTATGATTGTGAGTCAATCACATTACCCCAAAAATAGTGAGCAGCTCGAGTCCCTTGAGCTCTCTTGCATGGCAGCAGGTTGCACAACAGGATTTCCTCTTGAGTAAGGATGCCTCCCACAGTTACACCTGTGCAGAGAGCTCTTGCACCTTGATGTCAGGTTGCCTTGCCTATACTGATCCTCAGTAAACTATTCATTTTAAGCTTTGCTAAGGTAATATCTTAGATTGACTGTGCGCAACTAATCCTTCAGACATAAATGATTGATCAAGTCTGGGACTAGAAGTGAATTCAACCCCACTGAGGCTCCTTACTTCTGTGGTTCAAGGAGTTTAGATAGCAAAGGGGTCAGTGCTGAACCTCATTACTCAACAGAAGGGCCTCCTTTGTGTGTCTATTTAATCCTATCCTCTATGCTGTAAATAATCAAGTGTATTCAGCCATTGTGAATCTTGTTAAATTGCTGTTTTCTTTGTTAAATCACTATTATATAAGTAAATATAATCCCTGCTTCTCTTTAACTACTGAAGGATATGATATAGTGTAATTTCCATTCAAGACAGGGCTTTTTTTTTTTTTTTTTTTTTGCCAGTACTGGGAAAAAGGAAACAACAAAAAACAATAAAATGCAGTGACTGGAGAAATATGTTTTTCCATGTAAAAAAAAAAAAAAAAAAAGTAAGAAGTTGAATATTCGGGTTTAAGCACAATTTTATATAGAAGAACAAGAACAGAATGTTACCAGTGTCATTTATTTTGCAGTGAATGACACTGTCTCTTCCTGGGCTGAGATGCCCCTGGGCCACAAGCACTCAAACAAGGGAACAGTACTAACATAATGTACAATTATCATGCTACGTTGCTCTTGTTCACTAAGTCTCTTTCAGTTCTACCTTATACAACACAGCCAGCAGCTTTTGTTTATTTTCAAGAATAAGCCTTATTTTCTCCAAATTCTTAAATCATCCATATTTTTTTCTCCTTATCATTAATTATAAATTCTGATGTACAAATAGGATTTTTTTCTTGGACTACGATGATCCCTCCATTCAAAAAAAACGGGGAAGGGGGAGGGAGGGTAGCAGCAGGGGGAAGGAGAGGGAAGTTAAGGTAAAAACAGTGGAATCTATCTCTCTATCCCATTTTTCCTAGAAACAAGTTCTGTAGTTTTTTGTTTGTTTGTTTTCTTCACTCATTATATGTGTTTCCTCTGGTTTCTTATAGCTGCTATAAGGATTGGGTTTTAAGAAATTGTTTTCTGTGAATCTAGTTAGCAACTTCAAACATTTTGAGCAACAGAACAAGCATTAATAGTTGCATGAGTCAAACTTCCCTTTGAAGACATTTTTAAAACTGTAATATGTATTCTGTTTTTAATCCACAAAATGGAATCCAAGTTACCTGAACATGAATTAAATTAAAGCTACATGATTATAAAGATCAAAAGCTAGATTGCAGAATTATGAGTACTTTCAGATTTCTTCCCAAAAGTAGAAAGAATTGAAAACTTTCTCTCCTTTGAAATTATTCTTGCCAGTAGAACATCTAGAATAATTAAGATATTACAGTTTTTAGTATCTTTTCTCAATGTGTTTATAATCTGAAGATGTATTTCTTTCTAGGAGAAAGTACTGTATTGTATAAAATACAATTTCTTTCTTTCCATTTCCATACTCAACAGAGATTTCATCTTGATCAGACAACTGGTTTTCTTCCTATTTAAAAATACACATTACAGAACAGCCTAAAAATTTTGGAATCTGGATGCTGAATGTCTTAAAATAGTGCAATCCCCGAAGTACATGTAGTTGCAGTATGGCAATACTAAAATTAGGTAACAATAACAAAAACAAAAATACATTTTCCAGGGTTTTGTGGCTCATTTTGGGTATATGAAACATTCTGGCAATGCTTTATAAGTACTGCTTGCCTTGCCCTTTTTTTTTTTTTTTTTTTTTATCATTCTACAGAAATACTGCCTATATTTCATCCCTTTTGCAGGCTCAGAGCCACTTTACTGTTAATTAAAGCAAAAGCAGTATTTACACTGTACTTTAATACACCTATCTGAGATCTCTGCTTGTCAGGTGAGTATTAATCTGGTCAATTTTCCACTATGTGTATGATCACAGAAAAAACAGAAGCCTGCTAGTCTTTTGTACAAGTAAGATTATGTACACAAGACACGTTTTCATTATCACTGAAGAGCTGGAAAAGTGCTCAGGCAGCAGAGCTGGCATGCACTGGGGGTGTGAAGTGCAGAGATCGGCAGCATGGGCCTCACATAAGCATTGCTTTTCAGGTATTCATGAAGCAAGTGCGGAAGAAATAAATGTTACCATTATTTTCTATTAACTGCATGTTGAATGGCATTATGTGTTTCAGCACTTGTGATCTCTTATCTCTGCGTGAAGCCTCATCGCAGGCCTCATCCCCTGTATGGAAGATAAGATATTCACATAAGGCTACTTTAACATGTTACTGTTGTACTACGCTGGAAAAGATTGCTGATTTTAACATAAAAAGTTTTTTGTTGACTTCCTTAAAAAACAAATCTAAACCTTTGAAATATCATCAGTTTCTGTATACACGCTTTTGGCACAAATACAGAGCTGGTTTTAGGGTAAATTATTTGGTATTCCACAGACGGAAATGAGTGTTGTCACTCCGTATTTTCAGCTGAATGGACAGAAATCTTCAAAGCTGCAGAAGTTACATAATGATATTTAAGATGACATTCTGCTTGGGGTGCACAGTCTTGCTCTAGAACAACAAGAAATCTTGCAAGGTTTATTAACCTGACCACAGCTCCATGTAAATTGTGACTCTGTTATTTCTTATGCTCTGAGCACATCCAGACATGATACACCCTGAATAAGTACATTTTGAATTACAATTATGAACAGAAAATACTCATCTGGAAGAAAAAAACAAAAAACAAAAACAAAAAAATTCAAGTAATTTTAATACAGTCAAGTGCTACAGCACCAGCCATTAAGGTCTAAGGGTGCATTTTGGAGCTCTATGGATGCTCGCTCTGAATAAACTGTAATGTTGAAGTAGGTCTGCATAAGTTTCTTTTCTGGAGGTAATAATCTCAAAGAATTTAAGAATTTTTTTTTTTTTAGGTGTATTTTTCTCAGAACAGAAACGAGAAGAACATACTTTTATATCAGACCTCCCTTAGGCTGTTGGAATGGGTGATTTTTTTCTCCTTGTCTTCAGTTTCAGCTGTGTTTCTGACCTGCTCTGCTCAGACACCAGTATCTGCTCCTCACCCGTATTTCCTATGCTGGCTCCAGATATTCTGTCTTCCTTTTTGTCTGCCCTTTCTTTCACTTAGGTATCCTCCCTCAGAGGAGGGTGTGCCCTGGGGCTTCTGGCAAAGATGTTATCCCCAAGAAAAGAATTTGGTGTGCTGTAGGCAGGCCAAAAGACTTCCTTTCTCTTCTGACATACAGAAATACACTAATGCATAATGTAGTTGACCAGCTGTACCGTTGCAGTACACACTAGCACACATCAGAGCTTCCTTCTCAACTGTAGTGGAGGACAAGTGGACTTATAAGCACTGTGAGGCAGGCTGTAAAAGCAAACGATAACTCCTACCCAAGCATCAAACATGTGCTCTAAAGCGGTGATTCCTGGGCTGTGCATATGCCAGGACCTGTAGGTCTTTTAAGCTGTCCACTCACAAGCACGTGGGTCACAAAAGGGCCTATGCAACACACCCTGAAGACAACAAGGTGTGTGCCACATTCAGCATTTTGGTGGTGCCTGCTCAGTATTTTGATTTTCCATTCGTGAAGTCTGTGAGCAGGTCCTGGATTACACCGGAGACGCAAAACACCAAAACGGAGTGCTCATAACTTCAACCCAAACCAAGAAATTTTCAAACCTGTCAGAAACCACCTCAGCTTTTCTGAGAATTAGGACATGGTCTTAAAAACTAACAGCAGTCCTCCATCTCATCTGTATAAAAGTTATGTTTGAACTGGTTAATTTAACTTGGATCAGGTCCATTAAAATCTTCAAAGTAAGCTTTGGGACTGGACATTTTTTCTATCTATGCCTTGACTACAGCAAAGCTATCCAGGAAAGAAAGCCATGTACCTGCCCCAGTATAGAAGTGGGCTTGGACTGATCATTCCTTTTAGGACAAGACCTAATGGCTTTAAGTTGTTCCAGCGGAGATTCAGGTTGGATATTAGGAAAAATTTATTCTCAGAAAGAGTGGTGAGACATTGGAACAGGCTATCCAGGCAAGTGATAGTCACCATCACTGGAGGTGTTCAGGAGCCATGGAAATGCGGCACTGAGGGACATGGCTAGTGGGCATAGTGGTGATGTTCTGGCGGCTGGACTGGGTGATCTCAGTGGTTTTTTACAGACTTAATGATTCTATTCCTGGTACAGGTAGGCCCTAAGAGGCAGCACTAAATGTCATAGGACAGTCCTACGCAGGAAAAGCATAGAGAAAACAAAAAAAGTTAAAGTTGACAGAAGACCAACCTGTAAACTATTGGCGGTCTGCATGCTCTTTTTGATAGACATATTTTAATAGAACTAAAGTTAGAGAGACACAAAATGTATCAACAGTATTAGTCTGTAGATGAGTGTAAAGTATCAATGACTTCAAGGAAGGAGTTGCTCAGATACTATCATCTCAGAAAAAAAGCAAAGCTTTTTTGGTTAAGAGGTGAAGACTGGGCTTTTTTTGTGTGTGCACAGGATGATACAAACTATTTCAATATTCTGTTTCCCTTAGTTTATTCAAGGTTTCATTGCCTTGAGAAGTTTCAGTGGTTCGTTTGTAAACACCTGATTTTCTGTTTTTATTTTTTTGAAGTGAAAGCTTGAATTTTGTATAATGGAAAGAAATTGGATCAAGGGCAACAGGACAGCCACCCTAACAGTTCTGACAAGCTGGGTCTGTTGTACAGCTTTGTGAAGCATTCAGAAGGTTACCATCCCTGAAGACAGATGAAGCACACAGGGAAAGAAATTCAGCAGGGATAAAAGTAAGGAAGGGATTTATCTTGCTGTTCCTTTAGGGATTTTCTTGTCTGGAGCCTATTTTTGGTGGTGGTGGTGGTGATGGGTTCTGGGGCTTATAGTTTAGTTTTTTCTTGTTTTGTTTGACTTCTTGATGTAGCTCCAGCTAGAGAGAGGCAGCCTTCCCTGTTGCTCGTTTCAAGCCATCTGCTCTTTCCTAAGTTGTTTCTAGAAGCAAAGTCAGAAGATTGAGAAAAAACAGACAGACACTGCAATCTATCATTGTGCTGCTTTTCAGAGAAATACTGAGTGACAGCTAGTCCATCATTGTTTTGGCAAGTGTGTGGAAGTTTGTAAGTGGGATCTTTTTATGTCAGTATTTTTTGAAGTAGCCTTAAGAAGATTATCTATACCAACAGACCAGCATGGTTATCATCTTGACATGAATTTGAGAAAAGAATGTTAGGTGATTTCTATTTTTGACTGAAAAAAATGACCCATGAGAGTGCAGGAGTGATCTGCTCTAAAAAATGAAGAGAAGAAACTGGAAAGATGATACAAGTATGCCAATAAACTTGTATATATTTTTTTAATTTGTCCAGATGGTTCGACAGTCTGTAGTGTTTGTGATTCTAGGAGCTAGTATCCTTCTTGGATTGCATATTCTTGGTTTTTTTAGGTGATGAAAAATTTTATTTATTTAATTAGTTATGGAACTTGGAAATTCATGACGTATTTTTATTTGATCCTGTTCAGAATTTATTCTACTTGGATAGGAGAAGCTGTACAAGATCATGTGCTCTGCAGTTGCTTCAGCTACGACATATGGACATACTGATACATAAACCCTTTGCATTAATGAAGTGGTGGGAAAGGTATTTCTGACCTCTTACTTGTCTCTCTGAAAAAGCATGAGACCCTTGTAGCTGCTAAAGGCATCTGCTGCATCCCTGCAATCTACCTTCAGCAAGGGCAAGGATTCTTAGTAAAATACACTGTATTTGGCTTTTTTTGCACTAAGAGGAACATTCTGTCAGTTCTGCAAGCTTCTATAGTTAACTCAATGACAGTATCTTTTCCAGAATATATTGCCATTACGTATGCATGTGATAAGAAATATTACTGTTGATTGGTTAAGTGTTCCTTTCTGATTCTGATAGAGATATCCTGGATTGAACTGCTAGGTAGCATAAATGTGCTGCTTAGATATTGCAGTGGTAGGGAACTTAGATATCTAGAAAGATCCCTGCTAAATGATATGCTCTGCAGATAAACCCCTGCCAAATTCTATTCAAACAGCAAAGAGATAATGTGAATATGACTCTAATGAAGGAAGGCTAGAGTTGCCATAATGCATGCAGGTGCAATTGCTCCAAATATCTCTTAAAATCCATTTTCCTGCCAGTGCTCGTTCTTCCTTTAAACAGAAGTTAATACTCTGCTGACATTACTAAACTCCATCATGCTCATTATCTCAGACTAGCATTTAGATCAGGTTTTTGGAGGTGAAAGACCAATTCATTAACTCTATTGTGCCACTCAATGACTTCCCGCAGAGAGATCATAAGTCAGATGGTGGGTGCCACTGCTGGAAGATAAAAGACAGCTATAAAGTAGGAAGACAACTGGTATAATTTTGGGGGAAAAAAAAAGACAAAAATATCAGTTCTCTATAGCCTTTAATTTCTTTTCATAGTTTAGGTCTTAAGTACATTATTAGATTTTTGTGCAATTGAGAGATTTTTGTTGAGAGTTTCAGATAGGGAATGGAAGAGATTATTGGTTGGGTAACTCTTTTTGACTTAAAGAAAAGAAATAATACAGCATCAAATAATAGAGCAAATAATAAAGAACAAGTAACACAGCAATTGCTCTAAAGATTAGTTAAAAATAAGAATTGTAAAGCCATATATGTTGAAATACCCATATGTAATAACTTGACTTGGCTTAAGGGGACAAAAGACTATTTGGAAAATGATCACTTTGTAAAAATTAAAATGTTATAAAACTGTTCAAACTTCTGTTAAAGAAAACATCTGATGTGATTTGTTTTTTGGGATTTTTTTTGTTTGTTTGTTTCTTTGTTTTTTATTTGATTAAAAAGAAAACCAACAATCATATAAAATACTGTTTCCTGAAAATAAAGTAATTGTTAATTTTGCAAATACTTCTAGGATAAAGGCTTTTCTTTAAGACATTTTTTTGTGGAAAACAGATTCCTACTTCTACTGGTTACTAGCTGAACATGAAGATTCACAACTTGCAAGTGGGAAATAAACAACTAAAACTACTTTTTATGTCAATATGAGCAAGTTGCAACTGCTTAACTTGAAGAAGCAGAGTCTCCCAAGGAAGCTCTTTCTTTGTTAGAGAGCTGCAGGGCTTCAGTTCAGGTACCCTGTACCTATTGTGCAACAAAACCCTGGGTGGTAATCTGTGTGATTTATTTCTCCTTAGCTGTAAAAAGCACAGGGTCAGGGAAGGATTTTTAACAATATCAAATCATAGGGAATATCTAAGCTTCAAAGCACAAAGAATGAAAGCTAGAATATTGAATCCTTAGAGTTGGAAGAGACCACTAAATTCATCCAGTCCAACTCCCCTGCAATGAACAGGGACATCCATAGCTAGATCAGGTTGCTCAGGACCCCATCCACCCTTTGTCTCCAGAGACAGGGTTTCCACTGCATCCCTGGGCAACCTGTTCCAGTGCCTTGCCAGCCTTAATGTGAAAAATTTCCTCCTTATATCCAGCCTAAATCTCCCATTTCAGTTTAAACCATTGTCCGCTTGTCTTATCACAACAGACCCCACTGAAGAGTCTGTTCCCTTCCTTCTTTAGAGCTTCCCCTTCCTTCTTTATCTCCCCTTTAGAGACTGAAAGGCCATTATCAGGTCATCTTGGAGCCTTCTATTCTCCAGGTTGAACAGCTCCAGCTCTCTCAGCTTGTCCTCATAGGAGAGATGTTCCATCCCTTGAATCATTTGTGTAGTCCTCCTCTGGACACACTCCAACAGCTCTATTTCTCTCCTGTACTGGTAGTGGGGGTTGTCATGACCCTGGTGCAAGATCTTGCACTTTGCTTTTTTGAATCTCATGATGCACTCCTGAGCCCACTGCTTGAGCCTGTCTAGGTCTCTCCGGATGGCATCTCATCCCTCAGGCATGTGGACTGCACCCCACAGCTTGGTGTCATCAGAAAACTTGCTAAGTATGCACTCAACCCCAGTTTTGGTGTCATTGATGAAGATATTAAAGAATATTGGTCCCAACACTGATGCCTGGGGGACACCACTTGTCAGTAATCTCCATCCAGACATGGAGCCATTGACCACCACTCTCTGGATTTGATCCTGCAATCAGTTCTTCATCCATCACCCATCAAATCCATATCTATCGAATTTAGAGAGAAGGGTTTTGTGGGGTACTGTATCAAAAGCCTAACTGAAGTCCAGACAGATGGATGACATCAGTGGCTCTTCCCTTGTCCCTTGATGTATTTACACCATCATAGAAGGCCACTAAGTTGGTCAAGCAGGATCTGCCCTTGGTGAAGCCATGCTGGTTCTCTTGTATCAACTCCTTGTCTTCCATGTGCCTTAGCGTAACTTCCAGGAGGATCTGTTCCATCATCTTCCACAGCACAGAGGTTAGACTGATAGGTCAGTAGTTCCCAGGGACATCCTTTTTTATCCTTCTTAAAAATGGGTGTGATGTTGTCTCTTTTCCAATCACCAAGGATTTTGCCTGACTGCCAAGACTTTTCAAGTATCATTGATAGTGGCTTGGCAACTACATCAGCCAATTCCCTCAGGACTCTAGGATGTTTCTCCTCAGGACCTGTAGACTTGTGAATGTTCAGGTTCTTCAGGTGATCACAAACCTGATCTTCATTTGCAGTAGGAGAATCTTGAGATGTTCAAAACTGGGACCTGGGAATCTTAAATTCTCAGTTTCACATCTATTCTAACCCTCTTCCTACTAATAAATCTTATTTTTCCCCACTGATACCTTTATATTCATATTCATTAGGATGAACAAAAAGAAGTGCAGTTCTCAAACTACAGATGAAAGAACAAATAAGTTTTCCTTTATTACAGGCTTGTTTGGAAACAGCTACCTTTCCTTCTTTGCCCTGTACCCACTTTATTCTTACCTTAATTGAGAATCCCCATCAGGTTTTCTTTAAAAATGAAATACACAATTGAAAGAGGACACAGAAGAAAAAAATGCTATGGTGGTATCCATCTCTCTATTATTCATACTGCTAGTTATTGATAAATTTGGTTTCTCTTACTCTGTTATCCTGCTCTGTTTTTCTTCTGGATTGAGGCAGTCTCCACAAAAGCCTTCATTACTTTCCTTACATTTTATTTCTTATCTCTCCCCCTCCTCACCCTCTGCAATTGTAGGCCGTGTGTGTTTGCAGTATTTGCTTTCTATTTGCAGACTGGTTGAACTTTTTGCATCAAGTAGCAGCTGTGTAACTGGAGACCAAAGAGTCACTTTATATAAAGATCACTGAGAATCATAAGCCTTTTTTTCTTGACCTTTTCTACCAAAACATTAGCTTCTGACTCAGCCTGCTTTGAAGCTACAGAAGCACTACATATTGTGTTGTTGCTTTCTGACTTCAAGCAATTCTTGTCTTCCTTTTTCTCTTATTTTTAGCATCTGAAGGGTGAAATTTTACAATATGCTACTTTTCTCCCTTTTTTTTTTTTTTAATGGGAACAAATGTTAGCACATCAAAAGCTCATTGCTTTTAGTGTGTGTCATTTGAGATCACTAAAAAGAATATTTTGTATTTCTCCTTACTGAATCATAAACCATGGGCACTACTAAAAATACTTTTCACAGAAGTTCTGGGATCAGTCATTTAAAAAATCTTATACACTGAAGTGAGGAACTAAAGATGAGCATTAACCCAAAGGTGAAGCGTTATGCAACTAAAGCATAATTCTTCTATGCAGTCTGTCAATGCTTTTTTATATAGACTGAGCATTTTTAGTATAAATTATATACCATTTTTAATGTAGAAAACTGTACTTTTGCATACACATGTACTTGAATGGCTCAATTCCTCTGTCTTTCTCTTTTTACATGCCAGTCATAAATCTTCCAGATGTGAAGGCCTTTCTGCAGCAATACAGTTCTCTCAGACAAATGTAAAATAGTTGTTCATTTGCAAGGTGCATTGTTTTGAATTTCTAGGAAAATGATTCATACTGTATTTCTGGGTATTCAGTTAGTAGAAGATAGGAGGTGTGTGCTATCACCATAGACTCATCTAGTAAGTATAGATAAAGGCCACAGCAGCTCCCCTGCCACCTTAGCTGTGCTGCTGTACGAATTCAATCTCACAACCACATAGCTATGGCTGCAGACAGAGTCAGCCTCTTGACAGGATAGAGAATTGCAAGTCATATATAGCCTACACCACAAAATATCCATTACGAGTTAGAAGAACTCTTATTTTCTGTGACAATGAAAAATTCCTTGCCCTGCTACCAGGCCAGAGATGTTCACTAATGTGTTCAGAGGTGCTCACTGAATTTAATGAACATCCAGGAGTAGTACAGTAAGCAGAGACTTCAATAAATTTGGCAGGAACAGAGAGTATAGATCTTCCAGAACTTTGTTCTATTTGCTGTGCATCAAGTTAGAGTGTAACACAATAAATAAAGTTGGTATATATTAAACATTTAAAACAGGGCAGCTAAATTGCCACCTAGTGGTCTTCAAATGTATTATCTATGGCACGCTGCTCTGCGTGAGAAAACACCTATATACATTTTCTTCTGTCCAAGCCTCGGTATTGTTGCTCACTGTTCTCTTCTCCATAGCATTAACAATGTGAAGGGATAGCTGTACATAATTCCCGAGCCAACTCAAGACATCACTGTTGGAATTTTGGGGATGTTGGGGAAGATTGTGCAAGGCATGGACAATTTAATAAAAGGAGAATCTCCAGGGCAGCCAGCCAGTCTCAATTTATGATAAAAAATGCTGTTGGGTAAAAGCCAATTACATATTATCTCTATTTCAATTTATTTTTTGTCTTTTAACTAAAATAAAAATAAAAATAAAAGGCAAGTGTTTTGATGTAAAAGGAAATAAAAGGTTTTCTTGGAGTCAGTAAATGAGTGAATACTTAGGATTTTTTTCTTCTCAAGGCTCAGCCACCTCTAGTGTAAGAAGCCCTTTACTCTCTTGGGTATTCTCCCACCTTCCAGTCTCACCCTGCTTGAACCATATATTCATCTGCATGTGCTGTTTAAACAGAGCCATGCAGATGGGAAACATCAAGGAACGTAAGTTGAACAATAAGTTTTGCAGTTCTACTTTTGTGATTTGTCATGTAAGTCTGCTCAGAAGCTATTATAAGAGACCAAAAAGGTATTTCAACATAATGAACTGCAACAGGCAAAATTTTTAGTGATTAATGCATTTTCAATCATCTTACCAGTACCCTGCTTGGGATTCAGTGGGCTGTGTGCTGACAAAGATGATGCTCACAAGAAGTGGAGGCCTGGAGCGGGGGCTGCAGGCTATATCTCTTGGTGAACTCACCAGTTGTTTCAGAGATAAGTCAGTCCACAGCAGTAGAATCCAAATGATTCATCTTCCTCCTCCACTGTCACCTGTTGGGATGCAGTGTAATTAGTGGCTGAAGAGGAAACATCAGCCCAGGGAGACAAGCTGAGGACCAAGGACAGCACATTCACTGTGGTAGTTTAAGGTGACGTGAGTGAGGAATTGTTTTAGGGAGCTGCAAAATCCTGAAGCTTGACCCCAGCCAAAATACATTCCTTTGCAAATCACTGTTCTCAGTTAAGCTATTGGTATTTTCCATATCTGTCAAAGTGAGCTGAGAGCCCATTAACCATAGGCTATCACTTCCCTTATCAGTCAGTTGCACAGGAGAAAACAGGGGTTGGGCAAGGGATAAGACTTGAGTAGTGTAGGGAAACTGTTCAGCTATAGCCTGAACTAATGATTGAGCACCCAGTGAAAGGTTATGGATAGCCCAGGAAGCACAGGTGCAAAAAATTTACCTATGCTTCCCATCTGACCAGAAGGGGTAGACTCTGGGTCCACACTCCCCCTAGCCTTATTTAAGGGCTATCTTGGGGAGACAGAATGTCCTTTGGATGAAGATTCCTTCCTAAGAAGGAGTGTTCCACAACTTGGGATCCTCATCACCAGCTGGGTGAGTCAGCCTTTTCTCTGTATATGGCTATTGGTATTCTCAGAAATGCTTTGCCTGGTATTATAAAGATCTTGTCAGAAGCTGTTTTGCTGCTTCGTAGGGAGGACAGGTAGTAATAAATGTATTAAATTGATTATTATTTATTTATTGATTATTAAATTAAATGAAAGGAACAATGTTTTCCTAAGCTTCAGATTTTTTGACTGAAAAACAGTTCACTGTGTTTAATACAGTATATGGTTCTGTTTTGTCCCATTATCCTTTGAGATTATTTTCAACCTGGTTGACCTTAACCTGTTCTAAGATATAGTCTGATCTCTGAAAGCCAGTTCACTCCCAAATGCACTTTGAGTGATTTGGGTTCTAAGAAGCATACAACAAAAAGTGAAATGTCAACACTGAGCAACTGTAGGTTTAACCATGATATCTGTTGTCAGTAAAATTACTCAGGGACAAGATTTTAGATAAATGCAAGAAGCACCTCTGAAAAATAAACTACCTGTTCCCCAGAAGTTGGTAAGCCACAAAATATCATGTAGAAAGCAATTCCTCACTAGAATTGTAATGTGTGGCATGAATTTGTTTTCCCCAAGTCATCAGTTCTTTAAGTCATCAGTATTAATTAGGAATGATATTGACTATTGGATTTTCTATAAAGTTAACTTAACATTGTTCTGCTCTTCCACAAAAGTAGCCTATTGGTTTTTCAGATCCTGTTAAGATTGCTATGCCAAATGATAGCTGTGTCACTCTGTAGGACATGCCTTCAATTTCTGGGGCCTCACATGTGTAGTAGACAGCAAGAATGCTTTCAAATACATCTCTCAGAAGCTTCTGCTGATGTTTGCAGATAGGAAGTTCAAGATCCTTCTTCCTTGTTCACATAAATAATTAGTGTTCCTGATTTTTATTTATTTTTTTTTTTAGACCACCCTGAATGGATCATTCATTATATCCTACTTTATATATACACTTACATAAACACCAAATGTTTCTAGTAGGAAGAAAGTGTAGTCCAGTGTTACTGTGCTAGCCTTCAACAATAACTACCCAATGGCCACGTGTTGGGTCTGTGTGGCACTTTGAGGGTGCTGAGGGCTTGCTGGTACTGGTTCTGAAATGGTTCGTTGTCTCAGCCTTCCCTTCATGGCAATGTGACTACGTTCAGAGTAGTCAGAATGAACTTGTCTCCCCACAGAAAACAACCAAACAGACAAAAATAAGGCAAGTGATACTCATAACTGAACAAGTGTTTTGTGAGGAAAATTATCTGCATGGATCATTCTGGAAAAGAGCTGCCTTAGGACTTAAGTACAGGCAGGCACATAGAAATGGAGTTAGCTTTCTTATCTAATTAGCACATCTCTTGTTCACTGCCAAAACTGAGCTTCAACAGAAATTTCTTTGAAAGATCTTAAAGGCATGAGAACATTTCATAATAATAAAGCGGCCATGACCTGAAATAAGATGTTTGTTTAAACATAGAGTGCTTTTCAGTCAAAGGGATGTAAAAGTTGATACAACTGGAGTGTTGTTGGGTGGGGTTTTTTTGTTTTTTGTTTTGTTTTTTTCCAGTAACTTTCAATACAAATTGTTTGTGGGAAGAAGCACATTTGACCTTTAAGCAAGAATTGTTATTTATTTTTATTAATTTTTACTATGTGTGCCTGCTTCCCCCAGGAATAAAACTAACTGAAATCAGTTCCCCCTGTGTTTATTTAAATGGAGCTGGTTTTTATGATGAGCCTCCAGTCAGCTCTGTCATGTTCAAACGAATGTTCTGAATTATTGTTTTTCACCCGATTTCACAATCAGCCCTTTGCAACCCACAACACTGTCACTAGCAATCTGACTGAAGGCAAGAAAATTCTTTAATGTCTAAATCGGTTTATACTGGATAATCTCAACACCTTTCAGCAGCAGTAGTATTTAAATACAGCTGAAGAAGAACAAAATAGTGTGTCTGAATTTTAAAGAAGCATTGTGCATCTGTTATTCTTTCTTTCTTCCTGGAATCTTATAATTAATAAGTGCGACATTTGCACTTCTTTTTTTCGCATGTCTTGCTTAAAATTTAGCCTTCTCTTGAGTATAAAGATTAGTATGTTTTAAGACTGATAGTCTTTGACATAGGAAAGTGGCCATGTTAAAAAGTTGTAAAACTACACATAAATACTGAGTTTAAAAAACTTGCGTCAAGGAAGCTTAGTAATTTATCTATCAAGTATATCTCTATTGTCCTGTTGCTGTTGATGAGAGTACAAATCCTTGTCTTTTGGAACATCACAGGATCAAAATGGCCACAGACAGCATCCTTACTTACAGCTTGAAGTTCTTTTCCAGTCACTACTTTATATGCTCGTTCTTTCCTTTTCTGTGAGCCTCTCCTTCTTCCCAGTTCTCAAATAAAGGAATCAGAGGTTGTGGATGCCCCATCCCTGAAGGCATTCAAGGCCAGGCAGGATGTAGCTCTGGGCAGCCTAGTTGAGTGGTTAGTAACCCTGCCCGTGGCATAAGGGTTGAAAGTAGATGATCTTTGAGGTCCTTCTCAACCCAAACCATTCTATGATCAGGGAGATGGGATTAAGGAAGGCAAGTTGTCAATTTCCATTTTTCATTCAATTATTTTCACTTATTTTTTTTAATCCTTGTTTCTGTGAAAGTGGAAACCTTTACCAGAGCACTATCTAGGCAAAATCTTCCCATGCGTTTATATGTTGGGATAAAATGCAATGTTTCAACTGTTGTTTTTTGTTTTTTGTTTTTCTTTTCTACAAACATTCCAAATAAAGATGAAGAAAGATTCATAGCATCTTTGTTTATGTAAACGTACCAGGAATTCGAAGCACTAATAACATTAAATAAATAAAATTTACGTCCCTATATTTTCCAGCTGTTGTGTGTCTTGCGATCCGGTCTGATATGCGAGCTGTTCACCAGCAGAGGGCATTGTGCGCATCGGGGAAACGCAGGCTGCAAAAGCAGTCGCGAGAGAAGGGAAAATTCTTCTGACCTTTCTTACGGCATTGCAAATTTTAGGAAATTAAGCAGAAGCTTAATACAAACTGAAACTTCCCAATCACAGGATCTGACATATTTACAAGCACTTCCTCATCTCTGTAGCTCCTGCACAGGGAAAAACAGTAAATGAATTGTTTTTTTTGTGTGTAAATAATGAGGGAAGACTCTGCTATTAGAACTGAAATTGTGTTTTCATTTTTGGGCAGATGAATCTGAACAAAAGCTATTCTTTTTAACCTATTCATTGGACAGTTTTTGTTCTCATTTCTCCTACTCTTAGCTGATACTCCCCTTAGTGAACCATATTCTCCCTGTGTCTATATGGATTTTGCTTTGTAAGCACGAAACAGCACTGATTTCCAGCAGTTGAGGTGGCAGCCTTTGAACTACATTAATCAAAAAGATTGGGCAGAAAAGGGAGAATATCTGCCACTGGGGGGGGGGAAAGTGCCATAGAGAAATTAATATTTCTTGCTTTCATTTTATAGGTATGCAGTCTCTTACAAGAACCTTCAATATTATTATTACTATTAATATTACTCATTTCTAAGACCTTAGCAGGTAGACTGCGATTGGATCAATCTTGGAATTTAATTTTTTTTTTTTTTACTAAGGTTTTTAATAACACTTCTAATAATCCCTTCACTTCAAACATGAAAGCAACATTCTCATGGGCGGAAGAAATGATGTCATTTTGTCTTTTCATCTTTACACTTGGAAAGAAGTTCTCTTACTAATGCTTTTCTGCCAAATAATATCTTGCATTTCTTAGTATGTTGACATTTCTCTCCTGGAGAGTTTTCAGGTTCTCAGAGAAAGCAGCACAAGAGGAGAGTCCAAACACTAATATATTAATGCATAATTCTGTATTATCAAATCTAATATACATTTAACTGCAACATTAATTTATGTGAAACATTCTTTTTAAAAACATACATGAAGTAAAACCATATTTTCAGTTCAACTTTGCAGGAAAAAAATAGAACACCTATATTTCAGAAATGTGTTAAAGCTTGCCAAATGAACTGCGTAATATAATACATTTATTCCTGGGAAAATACTCAGCTATCACTTAAAAACTGTTTCATCAGCTTCTTTCTTGCCTTACTGAAGTTAACATACAGATGAGTCACTGAACAGTGAGAACTAAAAATACTTATTCAGTGGACTGCATTATTTACACAAGGATGTAAAGAATACTGCAGTCATTTATCTGTTTATTACATAAAGGATTCCAGCTCTTTAAGCTTGTTGATGTGTACATGACATTAAATCTCAAAATGAACATAGCACAATACTTATTTGCTTGTTTGTAAGATCAGTATGTGCAGTGATTAAATCTATTGCTTGGGTATTGCAATTCATATAGGTGATTTTTCAAGGTGATTCCAAAATGCCATTATTGAGAAAGGTGTTTTCACTTGTCTGTTCATCCAATGTGGCCTTGCTTCCTTAAGTGAATAATTCCATAGCAAGTCAATAGTTTACTGTAAAGTGTATCTTGGGAATCTATCTCACATTTGGAAGTTCACATTTAATTCCAGTCCTAAAACTATTTTGTTTCTTACTTTTGGTTGAAAGGACCATATGAAAAATGTCTTTCCAATAACAAGATAAGTGCCCAGATATATGCATATAGGCGATGCTCATAATTTACCTTTTCATTCCTTCTGCTTGCTTCAGAACTCAGTGAAACACTTAAATGAGAAAGGTCCTTGTCCAACTAAACCTAAAATGATATTAACTTTCAGCATTGAGACAAATGAAAATGTACTTTGAGTTTAAGCTGACTAATGTTTAGTGACTTCTATGCACCAAGTCAGTAACTGAGAGCTCTACTCAAAAGCCCACCTACAGATATGGGCCCTCTGCAGTTGCACACTGACTTGATGTAAAAGCTTCTGTGGATATTTAAATTGAGGTCTGAAAACAAGCGAAGCTTGTGCTTCATCTTGCAAGGAAGAAATGATGGGAGGCCTTAAAAATACTTTATATCTCTGATTAACCTTTATGACACCTCTTTCCTTTTTTTCTGGGAGTCAACTACATATCACAAACACCTTGTAGCCCAGTTGGCATTCAAAAGAGTTAATTAGCCTCATGCTTCTTAAGTGAAAACTTCTGCATCAATTATACATATGAACAAATATGTATGAAATAAATTTGCATCTATATTCTAACTGGTAAGAAACACAGTGGAAAAACTATGCCTTGTAGCCAAAGGTTGGCCTTCCACAAAAGCTTTGAGTAGTTATTGTTACTCCATCATTCACAAGTCTATGATTTATGAGTGTTTTTCTTGGTGGGAAGTGCTTTTTTCACACCTCTGTTTCTTTGTGATAGGCAATAGATACAGGAGAGTTGCTAGAAGCCAGCCCAGACTATAGTAAGGCCTGGACAAAAGAAATGTTGAGCGTAATCCACATGGAGAGAACTACACTACTACCAGAGCTACTGACAATAGAAAGAACTGCCGAGTCTATGGCAGCAGCTGGAGGGAGTCTAGGAGATGAAGAGAAAGGAGTCTAAGTTTGATCTGCAGAGATCTGCCTCTGCATCACTTGGAATGAACTCCTTTAATGAAGTTTGCCACTTTATTAACATTTGAACTATTCCTAAGGTACTCTATCAAGATATGAAAGTTGGCTTTAGCTCCTTTAAGTGGGTACTAGATAACTTGCAGTAAAAAACTTCTCCCATGACTAATGAGGATAAGGATAATAGCATTTTTTTTCCTCAGCGTGCTGATTGTGAGAATAAATTAGATGTTCAGATACTATAGCAATGCAACCTAGTTTAATCCTAGATCAAAAAGAATTTTGAAAACAAACAGTATTCCATTATTTTTTTTAGACAGTAATGATATAAAAATTTCTTTTCAATAGCTATGAATTCTCTTACAGAGAGAACTTGTAGATGAAAAGCCCCAGAAATGTTAAGAGCAATTATAGGGAAGGACTTGAGTTAGTTGAGAGCAGAATGGCTAAAGAGGATGCTATTAAATTAATAAGTGATTTACACTGCACAGTTCTGCAGCCAGAGAAGCGACTACCAGCATGCACAGTTTGGTCTCTTCAAAATGCCTGGAGTGAGGCTCTAAGTTGAAAAGTGATTATGTAAAAATAGCACTTCCTACTCAGCAGATCTGTTCTTGTGTGCTTTAGTGGAGAGCAAAAAAAAACATCACTATATCTTCACTGCTGAGCCACCCTGTCTCTAGGGGAAGAAAGTGGATTATAGTCTAGTTTATGCAACTTCATCAAAATCACCATTTTAAAGCTATAATGTACCTAGGAAAAAGCCATCATTTCAAAATTGTGTCCTTTGAAATCGGACCTGCATAACCTCATTACCTCCAGCTGAATGGAAATAAATGAAATGAAAGGAAATAAATCCTTCAGATTGAAAAATCATGATTGGACTACTTCCAGCTTCCTGTCATTGCCCAAACTAATCAAGCTATTTTCACCCCCAGGTGGAAAATGAAAAGAAAGTGAGAGATAATGATGATTCTTTTTTAAATATTTGGCAGGTAGACTCAGAGCATGGAGCCCATATAAGTTTCAAGAGGTTACATGAGGACTACAGAAGGCTAATAGCATGATAACAGCTGCTAGCACAGGGATGTAAGCAATACAAACATCAGATTCGTGCAGTTTGGCCAGCTTGTTGCCAAGGATGTCAGACTCCTGAGTGATGGAGAGAGCTTCGCCACAGTCAACATTGTCTCCAGCTTCCAAAGGGTTGGTATTCCACAACAAAATGTTCCTCTTTCTGTCTTTCAAAATAAGTTTTATTTAGCAGTGTAATTGTTTTGGTTTTTTTTGTTTTTTTTTTTTTTTTTTGGTTTTTTCCGTCGTTTTTTTTTTTTTTTTTTTAATAAAAAAAACCCCCCCCCCGGGGGGGGGGGGGAAGAGGGGGAAGTGCTATTCTTAACACTATAAAGTATATACCTAGAATCTAGAATCTAGCCAGTGATTCAAAAGGATACTTTAATCATTTTTGTCCATTACATACTCATTAGAGGTGAGTGTATTTACATGTTTAATATGCAACTAATCTGCAAAAACTTCTTTGATCATAGACATTTGTCCTCAAAGCTGTGCCAAAAATCTCATCTCTAGATAACCTAATGTGTGAAGTGATGAATTTGTTTTCAAGTCCCTTACGGAAAGCCTTCCACTTCTTTCACTTCAAAATAAAACACCTACCTAACAAGTGATCCTCCTCTCCTGAACATTGTCTTTAAATATAAAAAAAAAATCATACCAAAATCCTTCCCTTAGGGTTTTGCCTGACATTTCTCTTAGAACATATCTGAGGAGGAAAACTAATGGCATTATTTTATAGACACAATCCTTTTCTAAAGGAGCAGAAACGTCTATGCATTTCTCCTTCCCATCTGTAATACAAATCATTCCAGTAGACCTAATAACTCTGAATCACATCAGCTAAAAGTCTGAAGCTTTAGACTTAGAAGGTTGATCTACTCTACTGTACTTATTGCAAATGGTCAAACACTAGGGAACTATATAAATTTGGAAGAAAAAAAAAAACACACTTGTAGGTTTGGATAGAAGCCATTTCAGCAATGGACATTTTGCAATATGCTCTGGACTGGGGTCTGTTACATTAGATTTAGATATGACAAATTAGTTTTTTTTGTCGTAATGTGTTCTTACGGAATGAAGGTTTTCCAAGCAACAAACAAGCTTGCAATTATTATCTTCTTCTTCTAAAAAAAAAAA